>NC_052057.2:44429181-44525511 GCF_903992535.2 Arvicola amphibius
GAATGAGAATCACCTTCCTCTTACACAGCCATTTGACCAAGACTAAGTGACCAGTTGGGTTGTGAAGGTGATGGTTTGAGCTTCTGTACTCCTAGGAGTTGGCAGCCATGTTCCAAGAGCTGCAGACAGATGAGAGGAGCCATGTTTCCCTTTGAGTCGACCTTGACAGTGGAGTGCTGGTGGGTAGCAGCATATTCCTTTAATAGAATAGAGACCAACTAGCCTTTTGTCCTTGGGCCAGAGAGGCACAAATAGATTCTGGAGCATTGCTCATGTGGAGAATCAAGCACTTGAGTAATAGGGTAGCAGGCAGGGAAGAGTGAGGGCTCCCCTGTTATGAGGGGAGCCAAAGAGATGGGAAAGTCCTGAACCTGGAAACTTGTGATCTGTCCCTGTTCAGCAGCTCTGGGTCCAAATCTACATCTCATATCAAGCAACTGTAGTGATGACTGGACCTCAAATGGTCACAGACCCTCAAGCCATGTAGGGTGACTTCAGAGGCCAGCAGGGGACCCTGACTAGTAAAAGTCAAGTCATTCTTCAGGAGAAAAGTGTGATTCTTTGAAAGAAGATGGCCCCCAGAGGTTGTGGCACTATTAGGAGGTGTGGCCTTGTTAGAGGAAGTGTGTCACCGTGAAGGTGGGCTTGAGGTCTCATGTATGCTCAAGATACCACCCAGTGTGACAGTCCACTTCCTGTTGCCTTCTGATCATGATGTAGCCAGCACCATGACTGCCCAAACACTGCCATGCTCCCCTCCATGATGATAGTGGACTGAACCTCTGAACTGTAAGTTGCCACCTCAATTAAATGTATTCCTTGTCAGAGTTGCCGTGGTCATGGTGTCGCTTCACAGCAGTAGAAACCATAACTAAGACAAAGAGAGGGGTCATGAGAAGAGCTGGTGTCTCACACAGACATGGTTACTTCATGGCCCAAGTGTGTCCTTTCTGACCCTTACAGCTACTTTCTCTGATGGACAGGATTATGTGTAATGTAGGAGACACTGCACTAATAGAGGACATGAAAGTTGCTCAGATCTAGCACACATGTAAAGAGTGGCTAAGCTCAGGTTGAGTTCTTGTCCTGTGACCCTGCTACCTCATGTGTTCAACACAGGGAACCAATATCCAGAACATAGGAAAGAGCTGCTCAAGGGGGGGGGGCATATATGGTGATTGGAATATGCTCTTACTATAGGGAGCTGTTGAGCTCACATGAAGACTGATGTCCGTTTTATTGAAGAATCTGCACATCTATTGTCTTGCACAAGATTCTCAAAGGAATATTGAGGAAATGTGACCTGCACATTGTTGGTGAGAAAATGGAAGTGCTACTGGAAACTGACCTCAAGATTAGTAAACAGCAGGGGATCTAAATGTCAGTCCCAGGCTCCTTGTTTATGAGGCACTCTCCACCCTTGTTATTGATGAGGAAAGTTGAAAATGAGGATTCAACCCACCTGCATGTGGAGGAAAATCGATGCAAATAGTCTTAGACATAAACCCGTGCCTGAAGTGTCATATGAGTTCTTTCCGCTTCTCTCCTGGGACTCAGTGTGGAAAACAGGGGCACTTCAGTGAGAGGGGCAGGAAATCCAGTGTGACTGCAGCGAGAGGGCTGGACATCCAGTGCGACTGCAGTGAGAGGGCTGGAAATCCAGTGTGACTGTAGTGAGAGGGCTGGACATCCAGTGTGACTGCAGTGAGAGGGCTGGACATCCAGTGTGACTGCAGTGAGAGGGGCTGGACGTCCAGTGTGATTGCAGTAAGAGGACTGGACATCCAGTGTGACTGTAGTGAGAGGGCTGGACATCCAGTGTGACTGCAGTGAGAGGGGCTGGACATCTGAGTGACTGCAGTGAGAGGGCTGGACATCCGGTGTGACTGCAGTGAGAGGGGCTGGACATCTGAGTGACTGCAGTGAGAGGGCTGGACATCCGGTGCGACTGCAGTGAGAGGGGCTGGACATCCGGTGCGACTGCAGTGAGAGGGCTGGACATCCAGTGCGACTGCAGTGAGAGGGGCTGGACATCCGGTGCAACTGCAGTGAGAGGGCTAGACATCCAGTGTGACTGCAGTGAGAGGGGCTGGACATCCAGTGTGACTGTAGTGAGAGGGCTGGACATCCAGTGTGACTGCAGTGAGAGGGCTGGGAATCCAGTGTGACTGCAGTGAGAGGGCTGGACATCCAGTGTGACTGCAGTGAGAGGGGCTGGACATCCAGTGCGACTGCAGTGAGAAGGGCTGGACATCCAGTGCGACTTCAGTGAGAGGGGCTGGACATCCAGTGTGACTGCAGTGAGAGGGCTGGGCATCCAGTGCGACTGCAGTGAGAGGGCTGGGCATCCAGTGCGACTGCAGTGAGAGGGCTGGGCATCCAGTGCGACTGCAGTGAGAGGGCTGGGCATCCAGTGCGACTGCAGTGAGAGGGCTGGGCATCCAGTGCGACTGCAGTGAGAGGGCTGGGCATCCAGTGTGTCATACTTGTTTTTCCTTTTCAGAAAGGAGTCTTCCCGTTTCCCGAAGTTGGTCAGGATGAGCTTGATGAAATCAATCAGTTTGTGGGACCACTGGAAAAATTCTTTACTGAAGAAGGTTTGTATGGTTTTCTTTATCATTGCCATTTTCAGTATGTGACTAATTGGATTGCTTACATTAGAAGCAACTTGGTGTTGTTGTTATTAAGTTAAAAATAGTTTCTATTCATAATAAAACATTCAGAAATCACCCAGTTTCTGTGGTAAGGAACCGCATTGAAATGTTTCTACCCTGCTGCAGGCTAACACTTGTGAAAGACATTCTAAAAGTGAGAACTAGAAAAGATGAATGTAGCTGAGGCCAGGTCAGACTTGCTATCACATACTGTGGTAAAGGCTGTCTAAGATGGCATATGTGTTTCTAAGGTTAAGTCTAGATCTTTGTACTGGGCGTTTTATGAATCGTCATGATCTGTGTGGTCCAGCACTTTCTTGGAGACTGTATGTTCCTCTGATTTCTTCCAGGGTAACGTCCTGGATAACTCATCTAACATCACAGACAGGATACTGATATCGGTACAAGCCAGCTGACCAACATGTACTGGTGCATGTGTATGTGTTATCATATGTGCTGTTGTGTGTGTGCAGTCGTGAGGGTACAGAGACAGTTAGATTGTGAGGATTCTCATGCCTCCTCTTATGACCACACGTTACCTAGTTTCCACAGCCTCTTGAAACATTTCATTACTTATTTCTCTCGTCGCTGTAATGAAACTGGCTGGAAGAAGCAACTTAGTGAGGAAGGGGCTGTTCTGGCTCATGTTCTGAGACTAGTTCATGGAGCTGGAAGTCTGGTGACAGCAGCAGATCTTTGCTGTGACTGCTCCATCTCACACCAGTCAAAACCAGGAGAACAGATGGTTCTGATCTGGTACTCAGCTTGCCTTCTCGTCTCCTCTTTTAATGTAACCCAGAACTGTAGCCTATGGAATGGCGCTGCCCACAGGGGAGGGTCTTCCCTCCTCAGTTAAACATTCTGGAAACTTGCTCAGAGACACACCCAGAGGTTTGATTTCTACATAATTCCAAACTCGGCTAAGTTGACATATGAGCCATCATAATACCCAGGAGTCTGTCATAGAAGTCTGTGATACACTGCTGTTTGACATGACTCGGTCACTCGCACCCAGCTCAGGAGAAGGACTCACTCGGCACCAGTGACTTAAAAATACAGTTCTTATGCGCTTGATGGCACGACGCCAGCCACTTCAGATTGCAGGTGTTTTCTGCCCCTGGTACTGGCATACGATACAGAACCACTCTGTATACTTCTGTTTGTATGAACATAGCTTATTTTTTTTCATGCTTAATTAAGATATTTGTTTTTCTCAGTGGACTCTCGAAAAATTGACCAGGAGGGAAAAATTCCAGTTGACACCTTAGAAAAATTGAAGAGCCTGGGACTTTTTGGGATACAGGTCCCAGAAGAATATGGTAAGTTAGAACAAAGGCCTTTCAGCAAGAGCTTCTCATGGTGGCCTTTCTTTAAATGCAGTCTTCCATAGACTTAGGTGCCCATCAGTATGTAAAGCTGTGGTTTATAGCTTCCCGCCTGTGCTGTGGACGTTTGCCAGGGCAGCCTCCAGGTATGGCACTGAGAGGTCCTTGAGGTGTGGAAATAGTTCGCTGGTGACCCTTCTCTGTGTTGGACAGCTTTCCCTGCTCTGGTAACCCTTCTCTGTTGGACAGCTTTCCCGGCTCTGGTAGCCCTTCTCTGTATTGGACAGCTTTCCCGGCTCTGGTAGCCCTTCTCTGTGTTGGACAGCTTTCCCAGCTCTGGGCTGCTTATTTGGAGATGTGCTATTTGGCATATTTCCTGGATCACAACTAATGAGGCCATTACCAAGTTTTACACTGCAAACTGTAGCAAATGGGAGCATTCTTTTTCTTCTAGTTCCTTACTATTGTGTCTCTAGATACTAACGTGTAAAGTTCCTTCTACAGCAGAGGGTGAGCCCTCAAGTATACGGAATAAGTCCATAGTAGTGCCAGATCTGGAGCTGTTCCAAGCTGAGACACAAGTGAAAATCCAAGGAAACTAAGGGTGGTGCCTAATTGCCACCCTTGGCATCTTAACCTGGTTAACCTGGTTGAGTGATAGGTTTAAAACTGTTAACTAATGTGCCTTCCTTGAAACCTTAACATTTCTCAACCATATTACCAAGTATATGGAAACTTGACCGTCTGCAGACTGCCTAAAGAATGCCCGGTGCAGCCAGCCCTACGTTTGTGGCATCAGCACTGTTTCTTCACACAAATAGCTCGCTTGGCCTCTACATGAAACCATTAGAGAGGCAACTCATCCAGCTGTACTGGGCATCAGGGCTGTGTTCCCAAGGGACAGATGTCACCATTGTGTGCAGCCACACCAATTAGTAGAGTAGAAAGAAGGTGAGAGTACCGCAGCCCCTCACTTCGTTGAAGAAGGAAAAGCAAGTGTTTGATCAAAACAAAGATGGGGAAGGGCAGGTGGTTGTGGCTGGAGGATCAGGAAGTGGGAATGCATGGAGGCCTGACATCAAGGTATTTACACATATGTGGAGGTAGCCTGCCTGGGTGTGGAGGCATGCTGCCCCCTCAAGGGGGCTGTGCACTCTTACCCTCACTGGGTGGCTTGGCTAGTTACTGTCCTGAGAACTGTAGGCTTCACTTCTGTAAAGTGAATGTGGACACTTCTGGAATGTGAAGAGCAAATGTAAAGTCTATAAGTTCTTTGCTGTTTTTAGTCCCTTTGTCTTTTAGTGCTAGAGTGGCAGTTCCCAGAGAGGACCAGTTTTGTACTTCAGGAAGCATTGGCAATGTCAAGGCACATTTTCGGTTTTGGACACTGTGGGATTAGGAAGATTTGATATGACATCTTATGGGTGGAGAACAGAAAGTTGCTCAACATAGGGCAATGCAGGGAATGGTTTGCACATCAGAAGATGAATACTATCTCAGGTGTAATGCAGGATGGTTTGCACATCAGAAGATGAACACTATCTCAGGTGTAATGCAGGATGGTTTGCACATCAGAAGATGAACACTATCTCAGGTGTAATGCAGGATGGTTTGCACAGCAGAAGATGAACACTATCTCAGGTGTAATGCAGGGATGGTTTGCACATCAGAAGATGAACACTATCTCAAGGGTTGCAGTGCCACAGCAGAAGAGCCTTGATCTGGTGCCACCTGGATTGTACATGTCTTTCTGGTAGAAGGGGTTTGCAACATACTCAGTGGCTTACTGTTTGTGGAGATGTCTATATTAACTCAGCTTCGTATGAGTTTTCTTGCCTCCGAAATCTGAAGATGTATACAGAAATACTCTGGATATATTTTAGAGGATAGTTTCCTTGTGCTACTTTTTGTTTTTTAATTTTCTTTTAAGGTTTCTGCTGTTACTTTAAAATTAGGAAAATAAAGTAAATCCCTTTCCCCAGTTGGAGAGTCAGCTAGACTGGTCTCTTTCTTAGGTGGCCTGGGCCTCTCCAACACCATGTATGCCCGGCTTGGGGAGATCATCAGCATGGACGGCTCCATCACCGTGACCCTGGCAGCACACCAGGCTATTGGCCTCAAGGTCAGTTGTCTGAGGTCCTGTGTTGGGCTTTCTGGAGAAAGTAGGAGTGGTGCTTCTGTGACATAAATGGGTTTGATTGCTCAGGGTCTAGTGGAGAAGCCCAGCTGCACTTGCACATGAGACAAGCTAGTGCTCTCTTTGGAGATGCACCCTTTTCTGTCCTGTCTGCCACATACCCTACTGCTACCCGAACTTAAAACATGGTGGTGGGAGGGACAGCTTCAAGGCACACCGTCCTCAAGGGTTTCCCATTATCCAGGTCCTATTATCCATTATACCTGCTGTATACAGGTGAAAGACAGTTAAATGGACTCAGCATTCAGCTTTGCAGCCTAAGATTAGGTGTCCAGACTGCAGTGATTTAGCAACAGGGTTGGAGTTGGGGAGCACAACTTTGAAACTATACATTCCCATTCTGGGTGAAGTTCTAGCACCCCCATATATTCACACTCCATCATCCAAACCTTCCTGTCCATAAAGGAGAAGTCCTCAGCTTGTAAATCATACCTGACCCATGGTCTCCCAGGATTGCCCTGGCATAAGCAGGGATGAAAGTCTAGGTGTTGGCTCCAGAGCTACCACTGTGGCTGAACCTGGTTCATAAGTAGCGGGCCTTTCCTCAGCGGTGGGCCTTCTAAGCGGCGTCTGAGGCTGCTGCCTCTGAACTCATACTGTTTTCTCTTGAGTGAAGTAAATATTGTCAACAGAGGGGCCGCCCTTAAAGACACCTCTCAACTTCAGTTGGTCTGTGTGTTTCATTTAGGGGATCATCTTGGTTGGCACTGAGGAACAGAAGGCCAAGTATTTGCCCAAACTGGCATCTGGGGAACACATCGCAGCCTTTTGCCTAACAGAGCCAGCCAGGTCTGTCTCTTCAAAATGTTACCTGTGTACTTGGCACCATCAAAGGTCCCTGGGACATGGAGCTTGTGTGGAGTAGCTGGTTTGTATTTCCTTCTCTCTGCAGCCTTCAGAGTCAACAACTATTGATACGATAGCTGTCTTCTCTCTGGCCTATTGAGACTTACAGATGGCGTTCCTACAGCATCTGCTAAGTCAGTGTTGGTAGCTCACGAGCCTCATTCAAACTTGAATGAGTCTTTGAGAGCACATGGGGTGGATGGCAAGTCCACATTTTCAGATTAGGAGCTGAAGCTCAGAGAGGTTGTAACCAGTCCAGGGTCACACAGCAAGGACGAAGCAGGCCTGGGCGAGACTCAGATTCTGTTGCAAGTCCAGCGGGGCCCTGTTTAATCGTGCTTCCCTTCACCTGAAATGCTGAACAGGCTTCCTCCTGCTGTGGCCGAACACACAGAGACTCTGCAAAGCCCTTGTGGAGCCATTCCCATGTGGGGCTTCAGCCCAGCCTGTCTCCACTACTCTTTTACTCATTGTCCACACAGATCTCACTGGTCTAAGTTATACTGGAACGTTCCCTTCTGCATCCAGACTCTTACCATGTTCCTTGTTCAAGCATCAGAGCTCAAGTGGAACAGACATGGTTTTTTTTGTCTGATTCAGTGTTTTAAAGGCCTTTCTTGTCTCCAAGCCCTCAGAAGTATTCTAATCTTTCTCGCAGTATTGCTCCCCATTGGTCACACAGCTCTGTCTTTGCAGTGGGAGTGATGCTGCCTCCATCCAGACCAGAGCCACGTTAAGTGAAGATAAGAAGTACTTTGTCCTCAATGGCTCCAAGGTATAGCCATGACCTCAGTGCCCTGCCTGCTCTAGCAGGCCACTGACTCTGTGTGTCCATCTTGTGCACATCACACTGGCCATGTGCCACTCCTTTCTCCGAACAGCCGAGGCACCGCTGAGTGGCTGGTCAAGACCCCCAGTGGCAGAGGCAGGACTGGAGCAAGGCTGTCTGACGCCATAGTCTCCTTGGTTCTGTGCTCACAGCTGCTCTCGTGTGTGGTTTTCAGTTCTGGTTCCACACAATTTCAGAGATGTAAAGTGTAGTGCGGTGCACCCATGGCCCTGCCACCCGCTGGAGGAGTGCACTCTCTGCTGACAACACCACCTCTGGGTGGCATCTGCGAGATTTCATCAAGGACTACTTAAAGATAGAACACTGAAATGCCATTAGCAACTGGGGGAAGGGATACTAATGGCCTCTTCCCTAGTTAGCGTTCAGATTTCCCTCCATTGCAGTCCACAGAGCCCTCTTTCCTCGTCTCCGTTTTCCCTCCTTTGGTTGATGAGTAGATACACTACATAAAACTTGTACCTTTGTGTTTGTGCAGCAGTATTGAAAGGCTTCCTTCTTTCTTCAAGTCTGTCAGTGGTCGGGTCTTAGTGGTGCTCAGAGGCCATCTTAGTGATGTTAGCTATGCTCCAGCCCTGCCCTGCTCTGCTTCCTGAGAGCATCTCTGCTCTGAACAGGCCTCAGCTGCATCTGCTCCTGGGCCCATTCACACAGGCGTGGCTTATATGGGGCTTTCTCTCTGTCTTCCTTGATGCAGAACATCAGCATGTTGGCCTGAAATTCAGTGGGTGGGTGGAGCTGAGTGGTGTCTCTAAGGATATTCTGTATTTTCTTCAGGTTTGGATCACCAATGGAGGACTGGCCAGTATTTTTACTGTATTTGCAAAAACTCAGGTGGTTGATTCTGATGGTTCAATAAAAGACAAAATCACTGCATTCATAGTAGAAAGAGATTTTGGCGGAATCACTAATGGGAAACCTGAAGAGAAATTAGGCATTCGAGGCTCCAACAGTAAGTATTGTGGCAGACCTGAGAGACACGTTCGCTCTACACTCTGATAACTATAATGGAAAATGATACCTGATTGCTTGTGGGTTTCGGTTAAGCATGTGCGCATAATCAAATTAAGGATGCAGTCACAACCTATGCTTCTTGGTGCGTTCGGCATTGCTGATTCTAGGTGAGTGAAGTCGGCTCGAATCTCAGCCTTGAGGGCGCAGTAGTGGACATCACACAACCACGGTGTCTGGAATAAACATCCTCTGGCAGGCCAACCCATCTCCTTTTCCTGGAATCCCTTCCTCTCTCTTCCTTCCATGCAGACCTGCCTTTCCTTCCCTGGTCAGCCGTTGCTTCAGTGGAGGCTGGTGTCCTGTTTGTTGCTCCATTCACCCAGTACGGCTGTGGCATTCTTAAACTATTCTCGTGGTGCAGTTTTAGAGTGGCCATCCTACAAGGGACTGTGTTCCTGGCACATCAAGGCCCACATTTGTGTAGCCTGTGTCTTTGGAGCTGGGCATTTCAACAGTGTCACTTACCTGTTGACAGCTGGGAAGCTGGTGCCACAGCAACATGCAGGACCCCAAAAGAGGGTCCAGGAACATAAGGTGGGGTCAAAAGGAAAGGCATATCTTCCCCAAACCCAGTAGAGTAGCCTTGGAAAGAATGGCCAGATCCTCTAGCCCATGTAGCCAGCCCTTCAATATGACCAGCAGACAGAGAGGTCATGTCCTGTGGCGGCGTTTCACCCCCACGCTTTGTCAGAGCAACAGCTGAGTGAAAGATCATCAGGTCAGCTTGTGGCACTTGGCCTGATTGTCCCTGGAACCCTACCTTCCATATCCTTAGTCTCTCTCTCTCTCTGGTTCAACAGAGAACATGCAGAACATGCAGGCAGTGCTGCGGGGAATATTGTGCAAGGGCACTGTTCCAACCCTGCCTCACCCTGTGAACCTCACTCTGTCACTCACATTGACCAGTGGAGCCAGTGTTTCTTTCCGGATTGCTGGTGGTCCCTGGCTATAGTAGCCCTGTCTGTCAGACGCTTCAGGATTTAGCTTGCAGCAGTCAGATTTTATTTCTTTGGGGGATGCTTTAGTCTGAAGAGTACTGATGAATTGGTTTAGGTTACTGTGTATCTGCACACATATGACTAGCTGCATCCCATGTGCTAGCACCATACCAAGCTGGGAAGATGCTACCCCATATACAGGGGTATGGCTGTGTTAAATATAGGGAACAAGAATCCCCTTGAATCTGGGTCGGAAGAAATGCCAGTGTGCTCTATTTGCCTTTCTGTCTTCGACTATTTTGGTCCTCTCAGCCTTTGTTAAATGTTGCCTTAGAAAAGTCTGGCATAGCCTTTCAAAGAATGATAGCCGCCCTTGCAGCCCCGTCTCTCTCTGTGCTGTGCTGTTTATTTCGTCATAGCACTGACCATGCCACCAGGTCCTTGCATTTTTAGATTGTCTTTCTGGCCAAAGAATGAGCTCTGTGAAGGCAGGAATGTGGCCTTTCTTCCCTGCTCTTCAAGATGCTAAATGAGTGACTTAGTCACAGGCCTCAGTGGTTTGCATGTGTTAGTCACCATCTTTCAATTCCTTGTGTTTTAGCATGTGAAGTCCATTTTGAAAATACCAGAGTGCCTGTGGAAAATGTCCTTGGAGAAGTTGGAGGTGGCTTTAAGGTGAGTTGAAGGCCAGTCTCATGTAAGTGCTATGCCTTTTCACGTGTGAGTCTCATGTTCTGCTCTATTCTTTTCCCTAGCATGTGAGCCTGTGCTTTATCTGTGACTTTGTATGTGTGGCTCTTAGGCATAGGACATCAGCACTGTAGAGACTGGAGGAGTGGCTTGCTCTTAGAGGAGGGGTCTCACTAGGATGAGGAGTCTTTACTCCCCTTGGAGACCTTCTTTTTCCTGAGTGAGGAATGGATTTCCCTTCCCTAGTAAGTGTGAAAAACAGAAGTCCAGGTTCCAAAAAACTTGCACTTTGGGTCTTAACTCCCTCCCTAAGCTTTTCCTATTATAGTCAGGTTTATATTTTAAAGATTTATTTTCCTGAGATAGAATAGAGTCTCACCATGTAGTTCTGACTGGCCTGGAGCTCACTGTGTAGACTACACTGGCCAGAGATCCACCTGCCTCTGCCTCCCTAGTCCTGAGACTAAAGGCGCATTCAGTTGGATTTGTTTATTTCTATTTTACGTATGTATGTGAATGTGTAGTAATGAGAGTGGGCTGCGTTCCTGCTGCCCAGCTAGCTTATGCCCGAAATAACAACACACAAATTGTATTCATTTAAACACTGCCTGGCCCATTAGTTCTAACCTCTTATTGGCTAACTCTTAACATATTTGTTTAACCCATCTCCATTAATGTGTATTGACTGTGGCTTACTGGCATGAGTCTAGCCAGCGTCCATCTTGGAGAGGAGAGCCATGGTGTCTGCGTCACTGCCTTCTTCCTCCCAGAATTCAGTTCTGTATTCTCCGCCCATCTAAGGGCTGCCCTGTCAAAGGCCAAGGCAGTTTTCTTTATTCAACCAATGAAAACAACATATAGAAAGAAGACCCTCCTACATCATGAATGTCTACATTTGTGTATGTGAATTGCATGTGTGCCTGGTGCCTGCAGAGACCAGAACTGGAGTCACAGGCTGTTGTAAGCCACCCTGTGGGTGCTGGGAACTGAACCTGAGTACTCAAGAGCAGCAAGTGGTCTTAGCTCCTGAGCCATCTCTCCAGCCCCAGATTTATATTTTATTTAGAAGTGTTTTATGTGACATTTAATTTGCCATTTTAAAATATACATGCCTATCATTTTTAATATATTGTCTGTCTGTTGTACTTCTAATGCCATGCTTCCAGTTCTACCCCCATCTTTTGGCAACTGCTGTTTCCTTCTGTTCTTCTTTGGGTGGTGGATGATGAGTATTTCGTGTGGCTGGAATCGTACACAGCGTGAGGTGTTTTGTGGTTGCTCTCACAGCACATTCTCAAGCCTTCATCCATGTCACAGCATGAGTCCGCATTTCCTTCCTTTGTGTGGGTGGATAACGATCTACGGCTGAGTAAACCACATCTTACTCATCGGTTCATTAGGCTGAGTTGTTGTCGCTTTCATCTTCAAGTTTTTGTTTGGAAAATAAGTTTGCAGTCCCCTTGTGTGTAACTGTAGTAACAGAATTGCTGGCTGTATGGAGACTATAGTAGGTCTTTGAAGACCTCTTCCCACGGTGCCTACAGTGTCCAATGGTCCCCGTCTTCCCCAGCTCTTGTGTTGTTGTCCATTTTTAGAACGAAGCCTGTGGCTTCACTCAGTTTCTTCCCTTGAGAGCTCTCTGGTTGGTGAGGAGACCCCGTGACTCCGGATGAGGTGCACAGCGTGTGAACCAGAGCTGTGCACCTGTTCACTGTACTGGATCAGATGGAATGAAGGGCAAGGGGGGAGGAGGCAGAGTGCTGCTGACTGAGCCCTCAGCCAGGGTCGTAGGCTCCTGGCTGCAGTCACCAGGGTCATCTCTGTGTCCTGAGAAAGTCACAGCTCTGCTCTGAACACAGACACCTGCTTCATCTGTAAAATGTGGGTGCTGACCCCAGAGCACAGCCAGGAACGTTCTTTCTGCTTGCGGCATACTTACATCAGTCTGGGTTTCTGTGCCTGCCCGTGGACGAGGGGTTCTGACAGGTGCATTTACAATGTGAGCAATGATGTTTTCTGTGGTCAGAGCAAGGCCAGTGATGTTGATGGGGAGGTACAAAAGTGCCTAAGCCACCTAGTGTGAGGGTTAGAACTGCTTGTGTTGTCCTGGAAACAGGCAGAGGGATTAACTTGGTCTGGATGCTGGCATAGAATTCTGTAGACACTTGCCTTTGCTTTCTGAACACAAGTTGGTATGGCTGGCTCCCTCAGCCTCCTTCAGTGCCTCTGATCCTTTTCTGCCTCCCTGCAGGTAGCTATGAACATCCTCAACAGCGGGCGATTCAGCATGGGCAGTGCTGTGGCTGGGATGCTCAAGAAACTGATTGGTAGGTGAATAGTTACTTAACTCCTGCTGTGACAAAATACTTTACAGAAACAACCTTAGGAAGAGTGTGGGTAATTTTGGCGCACAGGTGGAATGCCTGGTCCATCTTGCAAGGAAGGTGTGGCTAGGACATCCATCTCTAGCTGTGGCTGCTGGAATGTGAAGCAGTTGACCATGTGGGAAGTTGGGACGCAGGAAGAATAGATGCTTGCCCCCATGGTTTCTTCATTTCTTCCTTAGTCCGGAAGCTCAGCTTATGGGCTGATACTGCCCATATTCAGGTGGCCGTTCCCACCCCAGTTAAGCAACTCTGGAAATCCCTCACAAACAATGCCCAGAGCTGTCTTCTAGTATCATGAATCGTGCTTCTAAAGCCAATCAGTTAACACCGAAGATTAATCTCCAAAGTAGGTAAATCAGGAGCGGGAGCCCTTCGCAGCACCAACTGCATGCCAACAATGTCTCTGTCGTTTCTTCTGGGTAGGCAAGGCTGAACTAGGCCGTTTGGACAGACAGCGTTAAGTTTAGCATGTGGCCTTTGATTTAGACCAAATGTACTTTTTCCCCAGAGGCTAGTATATTTCAACATTCCTCTGCTTTATTTACATACTAGTCAGGCATTCTGTCAGAAGCATAAGATGTTGCTACTCTATCCATGACAAACATGGCTGTTTAATGAACTTTAGTCCTTGAGCCAGGAACTAAGAAAACAGCTCTGATCTCACCAGAGCCCCATGGCTCATTGGGCATAGATGTGGGCTGGGAAGTCCTGGAAGCAAGCACAGCCCTGTGTTGTGCTTGTTTTGTGACTGTTCGAGTTTACAACAATGCAGACACACATTTGGACTCTTCCCTCTATTCGGTTAGTAGAGAACTAAGGCCCAGAGAGGGCGGTGGTTTACACAGGCCCATGCATCATGACCCAAAGGCAAACCTCCCTGTTATGCTCAGACTCATTCAGCATGCTCTGTGCCTCTCATCAGTGAGAGTTCTCACAGGCTAGAAACGTGAATGCAGGAACAATTGGAGACCAGCTGCTACTGGTTCACACCAGAGGGCATGTTTGGAAACAAGTTGTAGGCAGGCAGAACTAGAAGTACTAGTGCCAGGATAGCAGGCTGAGTGTCCCTCTGAGGCTCTTAGAACCTGGCACTATTAAACAGCCATGCACATGGCCCCAGCCAGAGCTCTGACGTGAAGGTACCCGTCACGTGGTTGTCTGTGGGCCCTCTTCGCATCTTTCTTGGATGCCCTGTACACCTGGCTTATACCCAATGCCTGCAGCCTTCCTCTTTGTGTCTCCACGGTGTTTCTGTGAGGAGGGTGGTATGTTAAGGGAGATGAGTGTCCCTCCCACACCCTCACAACTGACTCAGCCTTCTCTGCTCTTCCCCTCCTGCCTGTTGCCTATAGGCCCATGAGGACCAAGAATGCCCCCTCCAACCAGCTACCAGAAGTGGGAACCAGAAATGCTGGTCTTAGGAAATACTTTCCAGAATTCAAAAACCTTTTTTGTCTTTGTTTTGTATTTTTTGTCTGTTTTGACAACTCTTTTCTTCTTCAGAACTGACTGCTGAGTATGCCTGCACAAGGAAGCAGTTTAATCGGAATCTCAGCGAATTTGGTTTGATCCAGGTAAAGAGGTTCACAGTTGCTGGTTCACTGTGCTATGCCTATGGGCGGGGACACAGGATGAAATCTATACAAGGCGTTATTGCCACTGGGACATAAAGGCTTCTGATGTAATTTGCTTCTTGGGAGAAGAGGAGATTTAAGCCTATGTACATGCAAATTGCTTCTTGATTTTGTTTTTCTGAACATTTCAGGAAAAGTTTGCGCTAATGGCTCAGAAGGCATACGTAATGGAGAGCATGGCCTACCTCACCGCGGGGATGCTAGACCAACCAGGATTTCCCGACTGCTCTATCGAGGCAGCCATGGTGAAGGTAATCCCAGCTCAGCTAGAGCTAGCACTTGGGGGAGATGTAGCCTTGGCATCTCAGATCCATGGCATTGTCAGCCGTCTTCCTCCTCCTGTTAAGTGATAGAACGACTTGACTTAGTATTTACACACGTGCAGCTTCCCAGGTTAGCATGGCCCTGGGGTGAAGTTGGGAGAAGTGAGGCAGAGTGTGAGTCTACAGGACAGCTCAGTGTTTCCCAGTGTGGATTGTGCCCATTTTTACTGATTGATCCTAGTCGTAGCAACAGGAGAAGGCTCAGATGTCAAAACTATATCCATGTAAATTAGCTGGGCTCCCCTGGGGAGGAGTACATTTTTTTCAGATTTAATAGCCTTTTTTCTTGGTCAGAACTTTGTTAATAACATGTCTAATGAGGTAAAAAGAAGGCACTGGTTACAAGAATTGGATTTCTTTGGTGTGTAAAAGGGCCAAGCTGGCTCTTAGGCCATGTCCTGAGTTCCCTGAATGTTGCTTTTCTATCTTAAGGGGATCTAGAAACATTGCAAGTAGAAAATGCTTTGGAGTCCAGGACAGGCCTACGTTTCTAACCCCTGGTCCTGGGCTTCCTCAAACCATCCTTTTTCAAGGCGGCTCCTTCCTTTGCTGCAATAAGGATTCTCCTAGCTTCACCTCTGGGCCATAACTTTGTCAGTTACAGGGTGGGGTAACATTGGTACTGCTTCAGTTGGATACCTAAGGGTTAAACAGGTGAATCTGGGATCTCGAATAGACAGAACCTGGTCCACAGCATACAGCAGTCACCGTCTTTACCTCTGTGGCATTGGGTGCTTCCCTCTCTTCTGTTCAGCCACCTTACTACTGGACCCATTGTCTTTGTGCAATCACTGTCCGCTGGAACCGTCTCCCTTGGCTCCACAGAGTTTTCTCATATGCTTGCTTTAGGAGTAAGAACCTGTAAGCTCATTTTTACAACCCTCTAGCTTTGTTCTGTTTTTTATTTTTTAAAAAAATATTTATTTATTATGTATACAATATTCTTTTTTTTGTTACGTTTTATTTTTTTTTCTCATGGTTTATTTTTTTTTTATATTTAAAAATTTCCATCTCCTTCCCTCCTCCTCCCCCCTCCCTCCGCTCCTCCTCCCCCTTCCCTCCCCTCCTTCTCCTCCTTCCCTCCCCTTCCCTCCACCCATACCTCCCCTCCCTCCCTCTCAAGGCCAAGGAGCCATCAGGGTTCCCCACTCTATGCTAAGTCCAAGGTCCTCCCAACACCCCCCAGGTCCAGGAAGGTGATCGACCAAGCTGAGAAGGCTCCCACAGAGCCCGTCCATGCAGAAGAATCAGAGCCCAGCGCCATTGTCCTTTGCTTCTCAGTCAGCCCCCGCTGTTGGCCACATTCAGAGAGACGGGTTTGGTCGCATGATCCATCAGTCCCATTCCAACTGGAGTTGGTGATCTCCCTTTAGTTCTGTCCCACCGTCTCCATGAGTGAACGCACCCCTCACGTTCCTGACTTTCTCCCTCATGTTCTCGCTCCTTCTGCTCCTCATCAGGACCTTGGGGAGCTCAGTCCAGTGCTCCAATGTGGGGCTCAGTCACCTTCCCCATCTGTCGCCAGCTGGAGGTTCCCTCACAGTCCTGACTTTCTTTCTCATGTTCTCTCTCCTTCTGCTCCTCATCAGGACCTTGGGAGCTCAGTCCGGTGCTCCAAGGTGGGGCTCTGTCATTTTCTTCATCTATCGTCAGGTGGAGGTTCTATGGTGATATGCAAGAAATTCATCAGTATGGCTATAGGAACTGGCCTTTTCAGGCTCCCTCTCCTCAGCTGCCCAAGGAACTAACTGGGGGCGTCTCCCTGGAAACCTGGGAACCCCTCTAGGGTCAAGTCTCTTGACAACCCTCAGGTGGCTCCTTAAATTAAGATATATGCTTCCCTGCTCCCATATCCACCCTTCCTATATCCCAAGCACCCCATTCCTCCGAGCTCCCCCCATTCTCCCCTTTACACTTTTCTCTCCCCATCTTCCCTTGGCCCAGTCTCGCCCAACCCTCAAGTTCCCAATTTTGCCTGGCGATCGTGTCTACTTCCAATATCCAGGAGGATTACTATATCTTTTTTTGGGAGTTCACCTTCTTATTATCTTCTCAAGGATCCCAAATTTATAGGCTCGATGTCCTTTAATTATGGCTAGAAACCGATTATGAGTGAGTACATCCCATGTTCATCTTTTTGGGTCTGGGTTACCTCACTCAGAATAGTGTTTTCTATTTCCATCCATTTGCCTGCAAAATTCAAGATGTCATTGTTTTTTACCGCTGAGTAGTATTCTAGCATGTATATATTCCACAGTTTCTTCATCCATTCTTCCACTGAAGGGCATCTAGGTTGTTTCCAGGATCTGGCTATTACAAATAATGCTGCTATGAACATAGATGAGCATATGCTTTTGTTGTATGATTGGGCATCTCTTGGGTAGATTCCCAATAGTGGAATTGCTGGGTCCTGGGGTAGGTTGATCCCGAATTTCCTGAGAAACCGCCACACTGCTTTCCAAAGTGGTTGCACAAGTGTGCATTCCCACCAGCAATGGATGAGTGTACCCCTCACCCCACAACCTCTCCAGCAAAGGTTATTATTGGTGTTTTGGATTTTAGCCAATCTGACAGGTATAAGATGATATCTCAAAGTTGTTTTGATTTGCATTTCCCTGATAGCTAGGGAGGTTGAGCATGACCTTAAGTGTCTTTTGGCCATTCGAACTTCTTCTGTTGAGAATTCTCTGTTCAATTCAGTGCCCCATTTTTAAATTGGGTTAATTGGCATTTTACAGTCTAGTCTCTTGAGTTCCTTATATATTTTAGAGATCAGACCTTTGTCAGTTGCAGGGTTGGTGAAGATCTTTTCCCAGTCAGTAGGCTGCCTTTGTGTCTTAGTGACAATGTCCTTTGCTTTACAGAAGCTGCTCAGCTTCAGTAGGTCCCATTTATTCAATGTTGCCCTTAATGTCTGTGCAGCTGGGGTTATGCGCAGGAAACGGTTCCCTGTGCCCATTTGTTGTAGAGTACTTCCCACTTTCTCCTCTATCAAGCTCAATGTGTTCAGATTAATATTGAGGTCTTTAATCCATTTGGACTTGAGTTTTGTGCATGGTGATAGATATGGATCTACTTTCATTCTTCTACAGGTTGACATCCAGTTATACCAGCACCATTTGTTGAAGATGCCCTCTTTCTTCCATTGTGTACTTTTGGCTCCTTTATCAAAAATCAGGTGTTCATAGGTTTGTGGTGTAAGATCCGGGTCTTCTATACGATTCCATTGGTCAACTTCTCTGTTTTTATGCCAATACCAAGCTGTTTTCAATACTGTAGCTCTGTAATAGAGTTTGAGGTCAGGGATGGTAATGCCTCCAGAAGTACCTTTATTGTATAAGATTTTTTTGGCTATCCTGGGTTTCTTGTTTTTCCATATAAAGTTGATTATTGTCCTCTCAATCTCTGTGAAGAATTTTAATGGGACCTTGATTGGGATTGCATTGAATCTATAGATTGCTTTTGGTAGAATTGCCATTTTTACTATGTTGATCCTCCCAATCCACGAGCAGGGGAGATCCTTCCATTTTCTGGTATCCTCTTCAATTTCTTTCTTCAAGGACTTAAAGTTCTTGTCAAATAAATCCTTCACTTCCTTGGTTAGAGATACTCCCAGATATCTTATGCTATTTGTGGCTATTGTGAAAGGTGATACTTCACTGATTTTCCTCTCTGCTTCCTTATCCTTTGTGTATAGGAGGGCGACTGATTTTTTGGAGTTGATCTTGTAACCTGCCACGTTACTGAAGGAGTTTATCAGCTGTAGGAGTTCTTTGGTGGAGTTTTTGGGGTCGCTTATGTATACTATCATATCATCTGCAAATAATGAAAGTTTAACTTCTTCCTTTCCAAATTGAATCCCCTTGATTCCCTTATGTTGTCTTATTGCTATTGCTAGAACTTCAAGCACTATATTGAAGAGATAAGGAGAGAGTGGACAGCCTTGTCGTGTTCCTGAATTTAGTGGGATAGCCTTGAGTTTCTCTCCGTTTAATTTGATGTTAGCTGTCGGCTTGCTGTAAATAGCTTTTATTATATTTAGGAATGACCCTTGTATCCCTAATCTCTCCAAAACTTTTATCATAAAAGGGTGCTGAATTTTGTCAAATGCTTTTTCAGCATCTAATGAGATGACCATATGGTTTTTTTTCCTTCAGTTTATTTATATGATGGATTACATTGATAGATTTTCGTATGTTGAACCAGCCCTGCATCTCTGGGATGAAGCCTACTTGATCGTAGTGGATAATTTTTCTAATGTGTTCTTGGATTCGGTTTGCCAGTATTTTATTGAGAATTTTTGCGTCAATGTTCATGAGTGAGATTGGCCTGTAATTCTCTTTCTTGGTTGAGTCTTTGTGTGGTTTAGGTATCAGGGTAACTGTAGCTTCATAGAAGGAATTTGGCAGTGACTCTTGTGTTTCTATATTATGAAATACCTTAAGGAGTATAGGTATTAGGTCTTCTTGGAAGTTCTGGTAGAATTCCGCATTGAAACCATCTGGTCCTGGGCTCTTTTTGGTAGGGAGGTTTCTGATAACAGTTTCTAATTCTTCGCGACTAACAGGACGATTTAGAGCATTTACCTGGTCCTGGTTTAACTTTGGTATATGGTATTTATCTAAAAAACTGTCCATTTCTTTTACATTTTCCAATTTTGTGGCATACAGGCTTTTGTAGTAAGATCTAATGATTCTCTGAATTTCCTCTGTGTCTGTGGTTATGTCCCCCTTTTCATTTCTGATCTTATTAATTTGCGTGTTCTCCCTCTGCCGTTTGATTAGTTTGGCTAAGGGTTTGTCAATCTTGTTGATTTTCTCCAAGAACCAGCTTTTTGTTTCATTGATTCTTTGGATTGTTTTCTGTGTTTCTATTTTGTTGATTTCTGCCCTCAGTTTGATTATTTCCAGTCTTCTACTTCTCCTAGGTGAGTCTGCTTCTTTTTTTTCCAGAGCTTTCAGGTGTGCTGTTAAGTCACCAATGAGTGCTTTCTCCGTTTTCTTTAAGTGGGCACTTAGTGCTATGAACTTTCCTCTTAGCACTGCTTTCATTGTGTCCCATAGGTTTGAGTATGTTGTGTCTTTGTTTTCATTAAATTCAAGAAAGACTTTAATTTCTTTCTTTATTTCTTCCTTGACCCAGGTGTGGTTCAGTAGTTGACTGTTCAGTTTCCATGAGTTTGTGGGCTTTCTGGGGGTAGCATTGTTGTTGAATTCTAATTTTAATCCATGGTGATCTGATAAGACACAGGTGGTTACTAATATTTTTTTGTAACTGTGGAAGTTTGCTTTGTTACCAAGTATATGGTCAATTTTCGAAAAGATTCCATGAGCCGCAGAGAAGAAGGTATATTCTTTCCTATTTGGGTGGAATGTTCTATAGATGTCTGTTAAGTCCATTTGGTTCATTACCTCCATTAAGTCTTTCAATTCTCTGTTAGGTTTCTGTCTGATTGACCTGTCCATTGGTGAGAGAGGAGTGTTGAAGTCTCCAACTATTAATGTGTGTGGTTTGATGGCTGCCTTGAGTTCTAGAAGTGTTTCTTTTACATAAGTGGGAGCTTTTATATTAGGGGCATAGATATTCAGGATTGAGACTTCATTCTGAAGGACTTTTCCTGTTATGAGTATAAAGTGTCCCTTTCCATCTCTTCTGATTGATTTTAGTTTGAAGTCAACTGTGTCGGAAATTAGTATGGCCACACCGGCTTGTTTCTTAGGTCCATTTGCTTGATAAACCTTTTCCCAACCCTTTACTCTGAGTAGGTGTCTGTCTTTGTGGTTGAGGTGTGTTTCTTGTAAACAGCAAAATGTTGGATTTTGTTTTCGTATCCAGTCTCTTAGCCTGTGCCTTTTTATAGGTGAATTGAGTCCATTGATATTAAGTGATATTAATGACCAGTGGTTGTTAACTTCAGTCATTTTTAGTAGTAGAGTTTGTGTGTTTCCCTTCTTCTAGTTGTGCTGGTGAAGGGTCGCTAGATGCCTGAGTTATTATGGGTGTTGTTGGACTCCTTGGTTTGTGATTTTCCTTCTATTACTTTCTGCAAGGCTGGATTTGTGGCTACGTATTGTTTAAATCTGTTTTTGTCCTGGAATATCTTGTTTTCTCCATCAATGGTGAATGCAAGCTTTGCTGGGTATAGTAGTCTAGGCTTGCATCCATGTTCCCTTAGTGTCTGTAGCACATCTATCCAAGCTCTTCTGGCTTTCATGGTTTCCATTGAGAAATCAGGTGTAATTGATAGTTTTCCCTTTGTATGTTACTTGACCTTTTTCCTTTGCAGCTCTTAATATCTGTTCTTTATTCTGTATGTTTTGTGTTTGATTATTATATGGCGTGGGGATGCTTTCTTTTGATCCAGTCTATTTGGTGTTCTGTAGGCTTCTTGTACCTTCATAGAAACATCCTTCTTTAGGTTGGGGAAGTTTTCTTCTATAATTTTGTTGAATATGTTTTCTGGGCCTTTGAGTTGTAATTCTTCTCCTTCTTCTACCCCAATTATTCTTAGGTTTGGTCTTTTCATGGTGTCCCAGATTTCCTGAATGTTTTGTGTTAAGAATTTGTTAGATTTGTTTAGTTCTTTAATCTGTGAGTTTATTTCCTCTATAGTATCTTCAGAGTCCGAGATTCTTTCTTCCATCTCTTGTATTCGGTTGGAAATACTTGTCTCTGAACTTTCTGTTCGTTTACTCAGAGTTTCCATTTCCAGTCTTCCCTCTCATTGTGTTTTCTTCAATACCTCCATTTCATTTATCAGGTCTTGTACTGTTTCCCTTACCTGTTTGATTGCTTTTTCTTGTTTTTCTTGTTTTTCTTGGGTATCTTTGAGAGATTTATTTATTTCGTCTACCTTTTTGTTTGTCATCTCCATTTCTTTATGGCAGTTTTTTACCTCCTGTTTAAGGTCCTCTATTATTTTCATAAAGTACTGTTTAAGGTCGGATTCTTCTATATCTTCTGGGGTAGGGTGTTCAATTCTTGTTGTTTCGGGATGTCTGGATTGTGGTGATGTCATGTTGCCTTTCATGTTGTTGGAGGAGCTCCTGCATTGGCGCCTGCCCATCTCTTCCTTCAAAAAGGAGCCCGGAGGCGTTTGGTGTCCTAGACCAATCTTTGCTGTGACTGAAACTGGTTGGATCTCCCCAGTGTCAGAGGAGGACCTATTCCTTGCGTCACAATCTGAAGAAGCTCGCACTCCCTTTCAGGAATCCCCAGACCTGCCTGGAGGCCAGAGTCTGATTCCTGTGGGTGGATGACCTTAGAACAGGAGCAGGACACCAGTTCAGGTGGAACTGAACTGGTGGTATACCACACAGCAAACCTGGCAGCACAATCTGAAGGAGCCCGCACCCCTCCGCAGGAATCCTCAGACCTGCCTGGAGGCCAGAGTCTGACCCCTTTGGGTGGATGGCCTTAGAACAGGAGCAGGACACCTGAGAACACTAGGGAAAGCTTGGGAGACACAGGGACGGGAGAAATAGACACAAGCCTGCAGAGGGAAGTGGGGGTAGGGGGTCTGTGCTCTCTTCCAGGGCAGGTTGCCCCGGGGTCCTCATTCACTCACCAGTTCAGATGGAATGTCAGTGCACAGAATCAGGGATTCCAGGCAGCCCAGGGTCGCAGCCCAGACAAAAGGGCCAAGGTGGGGGCAGGGTGGGATGGAATACCACACAGCGAACCTGGCAGCACAATCTGAAGGAGCCCGCACCCCTCCGCAGGAATCCTCAGACCTGCCTGGAGGCCAGAGTCTGACCCCTTTGGGTGGATGGCCTTAGAACTGGAGCAGGACACCTGAGAACAACTAAGAAAATATCACTGGTGCTACTGTGTTGAGAGGTCAGCGAGGTATGAAAGTGCATCTCCAGAAGTCGTCATCAGGACTGCAGTGTCCGAAAGAATGATGGATCCTCTGGCAGACTGTCAGGTCCCCTTGCAGGCCAAGCAGCTCTCAGACAAAGGCCCACCTTGCCCCAGGCAGGCCAATGTAGGAGGGGACCTCCCACAGGCCTGGGTGCACTCAATTCCAGGTCCCCAGAGCCCAAACAGGCTGACCTGTGGGATTTTGTGGCCCCAAAGACGGAAGGATGAGGCGGGGGGGGGGGGAGGGGGGAGAGGATTCTGGGTGCAAGCTGGGAAGGGACAGGGAGAGAGAGGCAGTATCCGGGGAGAATAACCCCTGCAGGAAGAGCAGGAAGTGTGCTGGTGGCAGGGGGAGTTGTGGAATGTCGGTGGTCCCTCTCCGGGCAGCTGCTGAGGTTCGGGCACTCACTCCTCACTCACCCCAAAGAATGATGGATCCTCTGGCCGACTGTCAAGTCCCCTTGCAGGCCAAGCAGCTCTCAGACAAAGGCCTACCTTGCCCCGGGCAGTCAAATGAAGGAGGGGACCTCCCACCGGCCTGGGTGCACTCAATTCCAGGTCCCCAGAGCCCAAACAGGGTGAGCTGTGGGATTTTGAAGCCCCAAAGAAGGGAGGATGAGGCAGGGGGAGGGGGGAGGATTCTGGGTGCAAGCTGGGAAGGGACAGCTGTATACAATATTCTGTCTGTGTGTACGCTTATAGGCCAGAAGAGGGCACCAGACCCCATTACAGATGGTTGTGAGCCACCATGTGATTGCTGGGAATTGAACTCAGGACCTTTGGAAGAGTAGGCAATGTTCTTAACCTCTGAGCCATCTCCCCACCCCAGCTTTTTTTTTTTTTTTAAGTACTTTTTAATTTATTTTTTTGAGAATTTCATATAACCTATTTTGATATACTTTCTTTCAAATCCCCCTAGATCTTCCCTACCCAATCAACTTCATGTTCTTTCCCTCCCCACGGAGCCGGAGCCAGCCGGGTTTGTGTTGCACACCCACTGAGCGTAGGGTTTGGGTGGAGCACGGGCTCTGCGCCATTGTCGCTCTGTGAGGAAAACTGATTCCTCCTCCCAGCAGCAATTGGTTGCTTCTTGGCGAGGGGCGGGACTCTGCACCCACTTCCCTTTCTCCTTGTTGGGATTCTGTCTGGCTTGAACATGTGTAGGTCTTGTGCCTGCTGTCATAGTCTCTGAGTTTATATGTGTATCAGTCCTATTGTGTCTGGAAACTCTTGTTTCCTTAAAGTCATCTACTACCCCTGGCTCTTCTAATCTTTCCACCTCCCCTTCTGCATCCATCCATCCCTGAGCCTTAAGAGTACAGTAATGGTAAAGGCATTTAGGGCTGAGTGCTGCAGAGTTTCTCGCTGTCTTCACATTGTCCAACAACCCCCCTTCTAATTAACAATCAATTGTCCATCAACCCCTCTTCTAATTAATAATCAGTGAACTGGATAATCCACAGTACAAAGGTAATTGTGGCTTTATTTACTAAGTCGCTGACCATGGAAAGTTGTATCTGAAAGGACAAAGAGATCAGCCATCTTGGGTTTCCTAAACTGGGCAGTTTCCAAGGATATGGATACTTAAAGTGTTGAAGTCAGGAAGACCTGGGAAAAGCACAAGTTGGCCATTACCTGCAAAACAGTAGAAGTAAGCATTGACGCCTGGACTCAAATCCCGAGTTTGCTAGTTCCTAACCGTGTCACCTCAATTCACTGAGTATCTCTTGGCCTCCATTCTTATCTATACAATGGAGGTAATAAAAGCACCAGCATAAAATTACTGAGAAAGCTAAAGATGCTAAAACTTACAGTGCCTAAAATAACATGTCACTTCTTATTAGTTTTATAATATCAAGGTATAGTCAAGATAAACAGTAAAATTCTTAGAGAATAAGCACAAATATATATGTATGTAGATACCAATTTCCTGATGCTTCTGTTTGAGGTTCTTGTTTTGAGGTTGGGGTAATTTTCTTCTGTTTTGTTGACAGTGTTTTCTGTGTCTTAGACCTGGGTTTCTTCTCCGTCTTTTATTACTATTGTTTGTATATTTGGTCTTTTCATGGTGTCCCAGATTTCCTGGATATTTTATGCCTGAATTTTTTACATTTAACATTTTCTTTATCCATTTATTCTACATTGCCTTCAAGGCCTGATATTCTCTCCTCCTTGTCTCGTACTCTGTTAGTGAGGTTGACCTGAGGTTTTTTGTCTTACTTCCTAGATTGTCCATTTCCAGTTTTATTTCAGTTTGGGTTTTCTTTAGTGGTTCTATTTCTACTTTCATGTCTTAAGCTATTTTCATTATTTTATTCTCTTTGTGTTTTCACAGACTCCATTAAGGGGTTTATTCGTATCCTGTTTAACATTCTTGCTTTATGCTTCAGCTGTGTAGAATTTCAGAGTCTGCTGTAGTGAGGGTACTGGGTTCTGGAGGGGACACATGGTCTTGACTATTAATGTTTCCATTTTTGTTCTGGTGTCTAGGCATCTGTAGTAATGATAGTTGAGGTAATTCTAGGTGTTGGCATCTGGTCTTGTCTTTGTTGGGTAGGTGTTCTATTTCTTAGTTGCTCTTGTCCTCTGGACCTTAGGAAAGGATCTCTAGACTGCAGGTTGCCTGTGGTACTGGGCAATTCTGAGGTAGAAAGTATTTCTAGGAATTGGCAGCTGACTTAAAGGAATGGAAATGGACTAGAAGGTTGGGTTGAGAAAGGGTCTTTTTTCAGTTATAATACAGATGACAACCCCACCTTAAATTGGCCTCTGGACTTGAATTCCTAAGAGAAATGCCGGAAGATGTGACAGCCCAGAGAAATGGGCACTGGGAAGTCTGAGGTGGTCCAACTGGTGCCCAAGAGTTGACCTATTACATATGCCAACCCTAGAGCTGAGTTTCTCTGTCTGTAGGATGTTCAGTAGACAGTGGTCAGGAAGCCCATGAGGGTAACAAGAGTGGCCACACTGTCTAAGAAGGGGAAATCTGGGTGAATTACAAAGCACAGAGTTGGCACAAGAGGCATGACAAGTTATGTTGGGGATGGAACACACAGGCTGGTCACTGGTCCAAGAAGGCGAAAGGATTTGCCTGTGCTTACGTGGAAAGTTCCTCTCTGAACCACTCATCTCCAAGCTAGGTTTTCCACACATTCTCCAACTGTGTTCTGGGCTTCAGTTCCCCATAGCTTAGGTTTTTCTCTTAGAAGACCCAAGGGGATGACTTGGTTGTGGAGCACTCCCACCAGGCTCTAACCTTGTCTGGGCCTGTGGCAGGTGTTCAGCTCCGAGGCTGCCTGGCAGTGTGTGAGTGAGGCTCTACAGATCCTTGGGGGCTCGGGCTACATGAAGGACTACCCCTATGAGCGTATGCTGCGTGATGCCCGCATCCTTCTCATTTTTGAGGTGAGTATCCCTGCTGACCGTGCTTCCCTGTACACCCTTTAGTGATACCCCTGTGCTCTTCTCAGCCTTCCTAGCCCTGAGAGATCACTAAGTCCCCAGAAATGACCTAAAATGGCATAGCAGGCTGTCCTCTGGCTGAACCCTCAGCCACATACCAGTGCTTCCACCCTCTCTGGCTTTGTAGAGGGAGTCAGGCTGGGAGAGCCCAGCAGCCCCTTCAGATCATGCTCCTGAAGGCCTTTTCCGCTGGGCCCGTAGCTTCACGGTGATTGCTGTAGTTCTGGCAGGGCAGGATTCCAGTCCAGCTCCCGTTCTGCTTCCATCCGTACTCTAGGATATGCTTTCACTCCGTGAACTGAAGCTAAGCTGACTCGTTCGGCTCCAGTAGGAGGTCTCCCTGGTTGTGGTCCCAGTCAACATCTCTGCCTTATCAGCCAAAGTCTAATAGCAGAAGGGTTGGCTTCTCGAAGAGCCAGGCATGTCTAAGTCATTTTGTCTGGGGGTTGCCTCTCTATTGGCCATTCCTGCAGGGAAAGGTCTGGATTACTCAGAGTTCCTGGCAACGTGGTGTGGTCCAGCAGGGTTTGTTCTTGGGACCATAATTTATAGAAGGTTGAGGAAGTTTTAATGTGAGGCAGACTTTGTTCAGAGCTGGGGGCAAGAACCACGAGAGCTTCCATGCCCAGCTTTTCCTCCCAGGAAATCTTCTCTCTCCTTGGTGCCAGTCCAACTACAGGATGGTGCTGGGCTGTGAAGCTTGGGTCAGTAGCCTACAGCTTCCTGTTCTATAGTAGAATTGTATTAGAAGCCTAGTAGCTGGTGGGTACTGTTCTTGCATAGAGAAGCAGTGTGTGTGTGTGTGTGTGTGTGTGTGTGTGTGTGTGTGGAGGGGGGTGTTCCCCCGAGGAGCTTCAAGCTACTACTGCTCAGCTGTCTGTAGCTTCCCCAAGGATTCTGATCTAAGATAACCCCCAGAGCCATGGGTTATCTGTTCCACACTTTCTGTGTCCTGGTCATCACATCCCTTCATTGCCCAGGGAAACCTGGCTTCAGTTCTAATAAGGTTTCTGGGACCTAGAAAAAGGTATGGACTATGCAGGACAGCTGTGAGGTAAGTGTCCCAGTAGGAGGCCATACCATCTGGTCAGCCTTTCTACCCTTCCCGTGTGTTGCCTAACACCAAGCCACAGCCTGCTTCTGTGTCTTGTTCCCAAGCTGCTTCAGTGGCAGCCTGTGTACCATCTGGACAGTGGGTAGTGGCTGCATTTGTCCAGTTAGACTGCACTGCTGGACTGCTTTGACCTTCACACTTCTGGCTGCAGGGAACCAATGAGATTCTTCGGTTGTTCATTGCCCTGACAGGCCTGCAGCATGCTGGACGCATCCTGACCTCAAGGATCAAGTATGTGCTATTTTCCCATCTGTTATTGGTCCCTACCTGTCAGCAGAGGCCAGAGAAAAGACTGCCCAATCTTGGAACAGTGGGTGGGTAGTGCAGCCTGCACTCAGGCTCACTACAGAGCTGGCACAAGCGAGTACAGGATCATTTGCACAGCGTGACAGGGTCTGGAAGCCCTACCTCTAACCCCCTCACCAAAGGCAACAGGAAGGGCAGCCTTCCCAAACTGTTCTCATTGCCTTTAGAGTCTTTGTCCTCCAGGCACATTAAATTCTATCATCCCTCCCTTGCTAATGTTCCTCTCCCACACTGGAGGGTACCTGGTGTTTGGAAATGTTTATTAGGTTGACTGGACTGCTGAGACATCCAGAAGCTAAGGAGTGAGAGGTGCCCCACTAACAGGTTGCAAGTTTGAGACTAGTTTCTCTTCTCTGCCCCTCTTTATCTCCTCTGGCCTCATTCCAGGGCAGAGCAGTCAGACCCCTGCTGGAACCCATGTACAGGCTGCTAATAGAACTTTGTAGACTACTTTACTGTTTGAAAGCTGGCCATACAAAAGCTTCCCCCTGCCAGGAGGAGAAAGCCACCCTGCATGGAGCCTACATGCTCAGCTATAGAAAAGCCCAGAGTTCCATGGTGCCATACTGTTGGCCAGTAGAGCGAGCTGTAGAGTCTTAAATCATGAGAATGTGAACTTCCTGCAGAGAGCTTAAAAGCGGCAATGTGATCACAGTCATGGAGACAATTGGTCAGAAGCTTCGGGACTCGCTGAGCCGAACTGTGGACCTAGGACTGTCAGGCAAACCTGCCGTTGTACATCCCAGCCTTGGAGTAAGTATGCCCAGCGTCTATACTTCACATCTGGGTCCCCTCCTGCCAGGTATTCCCAATCCAGAAGGCTGTGGCTAGCATCCGGGCTCCTGCAGGACAGTTGTACACTCAGGCACCCCACTCCACCTCTGCCCTTTCACTGGAGCTCCAGTCTGAACACTAGGTGGGTCAAGTGGAACATCATGGGTAGAGAATCCAAGCCTGTCTTCTTCGCTGACAGGACAGTGCCAACAAGCTTGAGGAAAATGTGTATTACTTTGGTCGGACTGTTGAAACCCTGTTACTCCGGTTTGGAAAGGTAAGTGGGTCCTGCCTGGGCATGGGATACTGTAGACAGAGGCTGCTTGTTCTTTCTTGGGCCCCAGATCCGAAATAATCACACAGAAATGTATTAATTACAACACTGCTTGACCAATCACTTAAGCATATTGCTAGCTATTAAATCTTAAATTAACCCATTTCTATTATTCTGTGTATTACCATAAGGTTGTGGCCTACCAGTAAAGTTTTGGCATCTGTCTCCTTTGGTAGCTACCTAGCACCTCTCTGACTCCACCTTCTTTCTCCCAGTATTCAGTTTAGTTTTCCCTGAGCCTTACTGTATTCTGCCCTGCCACAGGCCCAAAGCAGCTTCTTTATTAGCCAATGGTTATAAAACATATTTACAGCATACAGAGGGGAATCCCACATCAGGATACTGCCTCCCATACTTATACTCCCACACGGTCAGTAGCCATGGGTCCACTTCGGGCTGATTGTCCACCTGTGAGTCCAGGCCTAGAACATGGAACTGCCGGCCAGCACTGCCTATGGAGGGGCCCTGCTGAGTGAATTATTCAGTGTTCTAAGTACCTTCCAACCAAAGAGTGGCTCAGTGAAATACCTGGAGGGCCCACCTACCTGGGGCTGAACTCGAGCTAATGTCTGTGGGGAGTCTTCCTGAAGGTGACGTTGAGTGCACTAAGCTCCTGACAGGCTTCTGAGACCTGTTTAAGCCTTGACATATGCCCAAGTATAGAGAAGGGAAAAGCATCATTGGTCACCACTCCTAACCTCTGTCCCCAGACCATTGTAGAGGAGCAGCTGGTGCTGAAGCGGGTGGCCAACATCCTCATCAACCTGTATGCCATGACTGCCGTGTTGTCACGGGCCAGCCGCTCCATCCGAACTGGGCTCCCGAATCACGACCATGAGGTGAGTTGCACAGCCCTACACAGGAAATAGTAAACAGAAGCCTTAATGAGTTTGCCGGGGTTGTGGCTACAGGGGCAGGCCCTTACCTACTGTGCTTTAATGAAGCCTGGAGGGAGAAGTTGGGTAGTATGGCTTTTTGGGGACTCCTGCACTAGAGAGGCTGAGCCTCCAGCCCCAAGGAGGAGTTTCAGAGATGGGTGGATGAGGTTGCTGTGCTGTGGCCATGTCAGTGCTGCTTCTGATCCTGGCCTTTAGTCTCGGGCAGGAGGCAGGTGAGTGACAAGCCCACCCTCATTCCCTGCACTACACTTTCCTCACCCTGCAGGGGGAAGCAGGTTTGGTCATTAGCAACTCCTGTTTACCAGGCTCTTGATACACATTATTCCAAATAGGCCATGGGTGCACGCTTCCCAGAGACAGAAGCCGTCTCAGAGATCCCAAGGAGCCTGCTCCTGGTCATGGTGCTATGTAACTTTTTTTTTTTTTTTTTTTTTTTTTTTATTTAAAAAATTTCCATCTCCTCCCCTCTTCCTTCCCCTTCCCTCCCCTCCCCTCCCCTCCCCTCCCCTCCCCCCATACCCTCCCACCCTCCCTTTTCAGGCCAAGAGGCCATCAGGGTTCCCTACTCTATGTTAAGACCAAGGTCCTCCCAACTCCCCCCTGGTCCAGGAAGGTGATCAACCAAGCTGAGAAGGCTCACACAGAGCCTGTCCATGCAGAATAGTCAAAGATCAGCGCCTTTGTCCTTGGCTTCTCCGTCAGCCTCCACCGTCGGCCATGATCCATCAGTCCCAATCCAACTGGAGTTGGTGATATCCCGTTAGTTCTGTCCCACCGTCTCCATGGGTGAACGCACCCCTCACGGTCCTGACTTTCTTTCTCATGTTCTCTCTCCTTCTGCTCCTCATCAGGACCTTAGGAGCACAGTCTGGTGCTCCAGTGTGGGGCTCTGTCATTTTCTTCATCTATCGCCAGGTGGAGGTTCTATGGTGATATGCAAGAAATTCATCAGTATGGCTATAGGAACTGGCTTTTTCAGGCTCCCACTCCTCAGCTGCCCAAGGAACTAACTGGGGGCGTCTCCCTGGAAACCTGGGAACCCCTCTAGGGTCAAGTCTCTTGACAACCCTCAGGTGGCTCCCTAAATTAAGATATATGCTTCCCTGCTCCCATATCCACCCTTCCTGTATCCCAAGCATCCCATTCCTCCGAGCTCCCCCCATTCTCCCTTTCACGCTTTTCTCTCCCCATCTTCCCTTGGCCGCGTCTCACCCAACCCTCAAGTTCCCAATTTTTGCCTGGCGATCGTGTCTACTTCCAATATCCAGGAGGATTACTATATCTTTTTGGGGGCGTTCACCTTCTTATTATCTTCTCAAGGATCCCAAATTATAGGCTCGATGTCCTTTAATTATGGCTAGAAACCGATTATGAGTGAGTACATCCCATGTTCATCTTTATGGGTCTGGGTTACCTCACTCAGAATAGTGTTTTCTATTTCCATCCATTTGCCTACAAAATTCAAGATGTCATTGTTTTTTACCGCTGAGTAGTATTCTAGCATGTATATATTCCACAGTTTCTTCATCCATTCTTCCACTGAAGGGCATCTAGGTTGTTTCCAGGATCTGGCTATTACAAATAATGCTGCTATGAACATAGATGAGCATATGCTTTTGTTGTATGATTGGGCATCTCTTGGGTAGATTCCCAATAGTGGAATTGCTGGGTCCTGGGGTAGGTTGATCCCGAATTTCCTGAGAAACCGCCACACTGCTTTCCAAAGTGGTTGCACAAGTGTGCATTCCCACCAGCAATGGATGAGTGTACCCCTCACCCCACAACCTCTCCAGCAAAGGTTATTATTGGTGTTTTGGATTTTAGCCAATCTGACAGGTGTAAGATGATATCTCAAAGTTGTTTTGATTTGCATTTCCCTGATAGCTAGGGAGGTTGAGCATGACCTTAAGTGTCTTTTGGCCATTCGAACTTCTTCTGTTGAGAATTCTCTGTTCAGTTCAGTGCCCCATTTTTTAATTGGGTTAATTGGCATTTTACCGTCTAGTCTCTTGAGTTCCTTATATATTTTAGAGATCAGACCTTTGTCAGTTGAAGGGTTGGTGAAGATCTTTTCCCAGTCAGTAGGCTGCCTTTGTGTCTTAGTGACAATGTCCTTTGGTTTACAGAAGCTGCTCAACTTCAGGAGGTCCCATTTATTCAATGTTGCCCTTAAAGTCTGTGCAGCTGGGGTTATGCGCAGGAAACGGTTCCCTGTGCCCATTTGTTGTAGAGTACTTCCCACTTTCTCCTCTATCAAGCTCAATGTGTTCAAATTAATATTGAGGTCTTTAATCCATTTGGACTTGAGTTTTGTGCATGGTGATAGATATGGATCTACTTTCATTCTTCTACAGGTTGACATCCAGTTATGCCAGCACCATTTGTTGAAGATGCCCTCTTTCTTCCATTGTGTACTTTTGGCTCCTTTATCAAAAATCAGGTGTTCATAGGTTTGTGGTTTAAGATCCGGGTCTTCTATACGATTCCATTGGTCAACCTCTCTGTTTTTATGCCAATACCAAGCCGTTTTCAATACTGTAGCTTTGTAATAGAGTTTGAGGTCAGGGATGGTAATGCCTCCAGAAGAACCTTTATTGTATAAGATTTTTTTGGCTATCCTGGGTTTCTTGTTTTTCCATATAAAGTTGATTATTGTCCTCTCAATCTCTGTGAAGAATTTTAATGGGACCTTGATTGGGATTGCATTGAATCTATAGATTGCTTTTGGTAGAATTGCCATTTTTACTATGTTGATCCTCCCAGTCCACGAGCAGGGGAGATCCTTCCATTTTCTGGTATCCTCTTCAATTTCTTTCTTCAAAGACTTAAAGTTCTTGTCAAATAAATCCTTCACTTCCTTGGTTAGAGATACTCCCAGATATCTTATGCTATTTGTGGCTATTGTGAAAGGTGATACTTCTCTGATTTCCCTCTCTGCTTCCTTATCCTTTGTGTATAGGAGGGCGACTGATTTTTTGGAGTTGATCTTGTAACCTGCCACGTTACTGAAGGAGTTTATCAGCTGTAGGAGTTCTTTGGTGGAGTTTTTGGGGTCGCTTATGTATACTATCATGTCATCTGCAAATAATGAAAGTTTAACTTCTTCCTTTCCAAATTGAATCCCCTTGATTCCCTTACGTTGTCTTATTGCTATTGCTAGAACTTCAAGCACTATATTGAAGAGATAAGGAGAGAGTGGACAGCCTTGTCGTGTTCCTGAATTTAGTGGGATAGCCTTGAGTTTCTCTCCGTTTAATTTGATGTTAGCTGTCGGCTTGCTGTAAATAGCTTTTATTATATTTAGGAATGACCCTTGTATCCCTAATCTCTCCAAGACCTTTATCATAAAAGGGTGCTGAATTTTGTCAAATGCTTTTTCAGCATCTAATGAGATGACCATATGGTTTTTTTCCTTCAGTTTGTTTATATGATGGATTACATTGATAGATTTTCGTATGTTGAACCAGCCCTGCATCTCTGGGATGAAGCCTACTTGATCGTAATGGATAATTTTTCTAATGTGTTCTTGGATTCGGTTTGCCAGTATTTTATTGAGAATTTTTGCGTCAATGTTCATGAGTGAGATTGGCCTGTAATTCTCTTTCTTGGTTGAGTCTTTGTGTGGTTTAGGTATCAGGGTAACTGTAGCTTCATAGAAGGAATTTGGCAGTGACTCTTGTGTTTCTATATTATGAAATACCTTAAGGAGTATAGGTATTAGGTCTTCTTGGAAGTTCTGGTAGAACTCCGCATTGAAACCATCTGGTCCTGGGCTCTTTTTGGTAGGGAGGTTTCTGATAACAGTTTCTAATTCTTCGCGACTAACAGGACGATTTAGAGCATTTACCTGGTCCTGGTTTAACTTTGGTATATGGTATTTATCTAAAAAACTGTCCATTTCTTTTACATTTTCCAATTTTGTGGCATACAGGCTTTTGTAGTAAGATGTAATGATTCTCTGAATTTCCTCTGTGTCTGTGGTTATGTCCCCCTTTTCATTTCTGATCTTATTAATTTGCGTGTTCTCTCTCTGCCATTTGATTAGTTTGGCTAAGGGTTTGTCAATCTTGTTGATTTTCTCCAAGAACCAGCTTCTTGTTTCATTGATTCTTTGGATTGTTTTCTGTGTTTCTATTTTGTTGATTTCTGCCCTCAGTTTGATTATTTCCAGTCTTCTACTTCTCCTAGGTGAGTCTGCTTCTTTTTTTTCCAGAGCTTTCAGGTATGTTGTTAAGTCTCCAATGAGTGCTTTCTCCGTTTTCTTTAAGTGGGCACTTAGTGCTATGAACTTTCCTCTTAGCACTGCTTTCATTGTGTCCCATAGGTTTGAGTATGTTGTGTCTTTGTTTTCATTAAATTCAAGAAAGACTTTAATTTCTTTCTTTATTTCTTCCTTGACCCAGGTGTGGTTCAGTAGTTGACTGTTCAGTTTCCATGAGTTTGTGGGCTTTCTGGGGGTAGCATTGTTGTTGATTTCTAATTTTAATCCATGGTGATCTGATAAGACACAGGTGGTTACTAATATTTTTTTGTAACTGTGGAAGTTTGCTTTGTTACCAAGTATATGGTCAATTTTCGAAAAGGTTCCATGAGCCGCAGAGAAGAAGGTATATTCTTTCCTATTTGGGTGGAATGTTCTATAGATGTCTGTGAAGTCCATTTGGTTCATTACCTCCATTAAGTCTTTCAATTCTCTGTTAGGTTTCTGTCTGATTGACCTGTCCATTGGTGAGAGAGGAGTGTTGAAGTCTCCAACTATTAATGTGTGTGGTTTGATGGCTGCCTTGAGTTCTAGAAGTGTTTCTTTTACATAAGTGGGAGCTTTTATATTAGGGGCATAGATATTCAGGATTGAGACTTCATTCTGAAGGACTTTTCCTGTTATGAGTATAAAGTGTCCCTTTCCATCTCTTCTGATTGATTTTAGTTTGAAGTCAACTGTGTCGGAAATTAGTATGGCCACACCGGCTTGTTTCTTAGGTCCATTTGCTTGATAAACCTTTTCCCAACCCTTTACTCTGAGTAGGTGTCTGTCTTTGTGGTTGAGGTGTGTTTCTTGTAAACAGCAAAATGTTGGATTCTGTTTTCGTATCCAGTCTCTTAGCCTGTGCCTTTTTATAGGTGAATTGAGTCCATTGATATTAAGTGATATTAATGACCAGTGGTTGTTAACTCCGGTTATTTTTTTTGTAGTAGAGTTTGTGTGTTTCCCTTCTTCTAGTTGTGCTGGTGAAGGGTCGCTAGATGCCTGAGTTATTATGGGTGTTGTTGGACTCCTTGGTTTGTGATTTTCCTTCTATTACTTTCTGCAAGGCTGGATTTGTGGCTACGTATTGTTTAAATCTGTTTTTGTCCTGGAATATCTTGTTTTCTCCATCAATGGTGAATGCAAGCTTTGCTGGGTATAGTAGTCTAGGCTTGCATCCATGTTCCCTTAGTGTCTGTAGCACATCTATCCAAGCTCTTCTGGCTTTCATGGTTTCCATTGAGAAATCAGGTGTAATTCTGATAGGTTTCCCTTTATATGTTACTTGACCTTTTTCCTTTGCAGCTCTTAATATCTGTTCTTTATTCTGTATGTTTTGTGTTTTGATTATTATATGGCTTGGGGATGCTTTCTTTTGATCCAGTCTATTTGGTGTTCTGTAGGCTTCTTGTACCTTCATAGAAACATCCTTCTTTAGGTTGGGGAAGTTTTCTTCTATAATTTTGTTGAATATGTTTTCTGGGCCTTTGAGTTGTAATTCTTCTTCTTCTACCCCAATTATTCTTAGGTTTGGTCTTTTCATGGTGTTCCAGATTTCCTGGATGTTTTGTGTTAAGAATTTGTTAGATTTGTTTAGTTCTTTAATCTGTGAATTTATTTCCTCTATAGTATCTTCAGAGTCCGAGATTCTTTCTTCCATCTCTTGTATTCGGTTGGAAATACTTGTCTCTGAAGTTTCTGTTCGTTTATTCAGTTTCCATTTCCAGTCTTCCCTCAGCTTGTGTTTTCTTCATTACCTCCATTTCATTTATCAGGTCTTGTACTGTTTCCCTTACCTGTTTGATTGCTTTTTCTTGTTTTTCTTGTTTTTCTTGGGTATCTTTGAGAGATTTATTTATTTCGTCTACCTTTTTTGTTTGTCATCTCCATTTCTTTTTTTTTTTTTTTTTTTTATGTTGAAAAAGTGTATATTTAGAATTAGCCGGCAGGACTCAGTTTAGATGATTCCAATTTTGTTGGCAACATCCAGAGCATCATAATCAGGAGCCAACCGGACATATGCCTTCTTCTCTCCGTCGGGCCTTATGAGGGTGTTGACTTTGGCCACATCGATGTCGTAGAGTTTCTTCACAGCCTGTTTGATCTGGTGCTTGTTGGCCTTGACGTCCACAATGAACACAAGTGTGTTGTTGTCTTCTATCTTCTTCATGGCTGACTCGGTGGTCAGGGGGAATTTGATGATGGCATAGTGGTCAAGCTTGTTCCTCCTGGGCGCGCTCTTCCGGGGGTATTTAGGCTGCCTTCGTAGCCGCAGGGTCTTGGGCCGCCGAATGGTGGGCGATGTGCGAATCTTCTTTTTGTGGCTGTGGACGCCTTTCAGCACTGCCTTCTTGGCTTTCAAGGCCTTCGCTTTAGCTTCTGCTTTGGGAGGGGCAGGAGCTTCCTTCTTCGCTTTCGGCGCCATCTTGACGAAAAGGCTCATCTCCATTTCTTTATGGCAGTTTTTTTACCTCCTGTTTAAGGTCCTCTATTATTTTCATAAAGTACTGTTTAAGGTCGGTTTCTTCTCTATCTTCTGGGGTAGGGTGTTCAATTCTTGTTGTTTCAGGATGTCTGGATTGTGGTGATGGCATGTTGCCCTTCATGTTGTTGGAGGAGCTTCTGCATTGGCGCCTGCCCATCTCTTCCTTCAAAAGGAGCCTGGAGGCGCTTGGTTTCCTAGACCAAACTTTGCTGTGACTGAAACTGGCTGGATCTCCCCAGTGCCAGAGGAGGACCTATTCCTTGCGTCACAATCTAAAGAAGCCCACACTCCCTTTGCAGGAATCCTCAGACCTGCCTGGAGGCCAGAGTCTGACCCCTTAGGGTGGATGGCCTTAGTACAGGAGCAGGACACCTGAAAACACTAGGGAAGGCTTGGGAGAGGCAGGGACGTGAGAAACAAAGACAAGCCTGCAGAGGGAGCTGGGATGAGGGGGTCTGTGCTCTCTTCCAGGGCAGGTTGCCCCAGGGTCTGCACTCACTCGCCAGTCCAGATGGAAGTTCAGGGCACAGGATCAGGGATTCCAGGCAGCCCAGGGACGCTGCCCAGACAAAAGGGCCAAGGTGGGGGCAGGGCGGGATGGAACATCACACAGCGAACCTGGCAGCACAATCTGAAGGAGCCCGCACCCCTCCGCAGAAATCCTCAGACCTGCCTGGAGGCCAGAGTCTGACCCCTTTGGGTGGATGGCCTTAGTACAGGAGCAGGACACCTGAAAAAACCGCTATGTAACTTCTGAGCCAGGCTTTTTTGCACAAGATGTCACACCCGATGTGGCAATAGGCTGGATTTCTTTGACTTTAAAGATCCACTTCAGAGCTCTCAGTTGCTGTCCCTCTGACTTTGGTTCTCTAGGTTCTGCTGGCCAACATGTTCTGTGTGGAAGCTTATTACCAGAACCTCTTCAGCCTGTCTCAGCTGGACAAGTGTGAGTGACTGGCCTGTGGAAAGCAGGCGCCCGGTCCAGCCAGCATCCATAGCCCTTGGTGCTCTATTTCCTCCCAAAGCTTGCTGCCAGGAAAGTGGTTTGGGCTCACAGTAGAGGGCTTGCTAGATCAAGTACATCCCTACATACTAAGGCCTCCTCTGTAGGATATGCTGGTGTCTGTTTAAGAGAGATCCCGAAAGAAGGAGACGGCCATTATCCTTGTCTCTTTAGCCGCAGACTCCAGCCAAAATGATTTACAGAACTGTGGTGTGCTGCAGAGGTGACAAAATGGCTTCTCCAGAAGTTTTGGCCTGGAAGACAGGCTACTTCTCATTTGAAATGCTTTTTCTCTTCAGTAACTGCTTGTCCCTGTTTTGAAATATGACCTGGTTTACCTGGGCATGGCAGTCTGAAGAGCGTAGCCCTGTTGCCAGTTAGAGTGGAGAGGGCCATTACAACCCTTACTGAAGATATATAGCCTGCAGCTGCAGAGCCCAGCCCAGGGGCCCTACATGGCTTGCAGGACTGTGATATACTGTGGAGCATAGTGAATGACCTTCCCAGGAGCCAGTTAACAAGCAGGGTCTTTTCACCCTAGTGATCTAAAGGGGGGTATCCTTGGGTACAGTTAGTCCAATGGGGGAACTGACTTAGGTAGAAATACACTCCTTGAACCTCTTTGTATTACCATGTTGCAAAAGGATTACCTATGCTCCTTTCTCCTCTTACAGATTCTCCAGAAAACCTGGATGAGCAGATTAAGAAAGTGTCTCAGCAGATCCTTGAGAAGCAAGCCTACATATGTGCCCACCCTCTGGACAGGACATCCTGAGGCTAGGACAGTGCCCCTGTACCTACTACCTAGCCCAGGTTAACATTATTCAGCATCTTCAGAAGACTGAATCCTTGATCCTTGTGGACTCTGTGTCATTTGTATATAGTAAAGCAATAGTATGAACAACTATTGCTCTGCAAAAGAGTGGTAGGTAGGTGTTGGCCTGTAGGTCCTGCGTCCAAGAGATACCATCTTGTGAAGGAAAGGAAGGAAGGAAGGAAAGACGGAAGCAAGGAAGGAAGGAAGCAAGGAAGGAAGGAAGCAAGGAAGGATGGACGGATGGGCGGACGGACGAACCAAATTGTTAAAGAAAGATGGAACCAGATTAGTGGTGGCTCCTATGTGTGGCTACAAATGATCATTGATCTCCATGGAAATGGCTCACTTCTATGGCACAAAGTTCACAGGGAACTAGGGTGTAGGTAGCCATTCCTACTAAACTATACACTGAAGAAGCAAGCTGAGTCCATATCACCTACTAAAACCGCATATAGTCTGTGTAAGGAACCTTCTAATAGAAAAGAATGTAAAGTATCACTATTCATGTCCCATCTTCCAATCATGAGGGTGTCTTAACAATAAAATGTCTTCTTGGGTATTGTAGAGATCTGTCACTTCCTTTGTTAGGATTATTCCAAGAGGTTGGTTAGTTTTATTTTAATAGAATGTTATTTATTCTTTGATAGTTTTGATCATGTAAATAATGTATCTTGGTCATATCTACTCCCAGCTCCCCCCTTTTATTCATCTGGCATCCCCAACATGCTCACCTCCCTACATCTTTTTTTTTTTCCCCAACCCACTGAGTCTAATTAGTGCTGCCTGAGAATGTTGACTTGTTGGCTTGCTCTTGTGCATAGATTCTTTCCACCCCTCTTTTTACCAATGTTCTCTAGGCTTTGGAAGAGGGTTGATGTGAATTGAGAGCTGAGAACCCAACAGTCCTTTCTAAACGCCTGAGCTAATAAATAAGCTTTTTCATCTTCACCTATAGACTAAGCAAAATGCCAATTTAATTCCTAAAATATACCAACTAAACCTTGAAGAGATGTCATAAGACTAGAAAAACACTTTAAGAACCTGTACATCTAGTTCCAAGCACTTACTGTAAAGTACAGTAATTTTTTTAATGTATGGTTGGAAGGCATAGATGAACAGATCAGTGGGACAGAACAGCCCCAAACTGGCCTACTTAATCTGTCAATTGATTATCAAACGCATACAAACAAATCAATGCAGAGAACAGTCTGTCCCACAAATGGCTACAGAGCAACTATGGAAAAGGCAATCCATAAGGACTACTTTGTAACTGTAATTTTGTTACTATCTTGTAGCAAATTATAATTGAGTTGTAATATAAGTATATGATATCTGATATGTGGCCCTTGTGAAAGGATCGTTCGTTGGACCCTAAAAGGGGTGGAGACCCGTTGGTTGAGAACCACTGCTCTAGAGGGAGCGTAGGCCTGCTGACACTTAACATCTGTGGACTTCAGAATTGAGGTGAGCACATACAGCCCCAGAAAGAGATGGGTATTGGATCACCTGGGATTCTGGGTGATTCACTTTGTCCTAGTATAGACAGCAGAGCTCCTGAGGACTAACTGGTTTCAAGGATTCAAAGTAGTTTATCAGAATAACTTAATACAAAACTGCCCTTTCAGCCCTCCACTCCGTGGTCCTCTGAAAGCTCCCTGCTTCCAGGGAATCCATGAATGGTTTTGCATTCTGCCAAAACGGTCCTCAAACTAACCAGAATCTGCTGGGAAGCCCTTAGTTGCAGCTGTAAGCATAGTCCAATGACTGCCGGATTCCTGGCATTCCACTTTAGGGTTTTATTAGAAGAATTAGGTTCCTATCCATAAAACTTGCACATTGTGTTGTGGTTACACAGCTTGGTTTTGACTTTTGTCTTGTTGAGTCTTCTGGTGGTGCTGCTGATCCAGCCCAGGACCTTGTGTGTGCCTGGCAAGCACTCTACCAAATATTTCTTAAATTACAAATCTGTTTTTTAGAAATGGCAGAGAACACTGAAGCAGCGTCTGAATTCTGTAGGTGGAACAACATTCATATGGAATTTGGAGATGACAGATGAAGCCTTTACATAGCTTGGGTGCTCACTTGCCGAACCAGGGCAAGTGGTTCAGAACAAGCCAGGGACTCAAAGGCTCTGGTACTTTGACATGCAATGAATTCATTTATAATATGAGGTGGTGTTCTGTGTGGAGAACAATCATGACAGACGTGCCTTCAGTTTTCACTGAGGGAAGTCATTAAGGATACAATAACCAAAAGTTTAAAAAAAAAGCCACAGATCATGAGATCCAGCCACTTAATATCTGTAAGGTTTACAGGAGAGCAAGACTAATGAGGCCAAAGAACAAAGCTTTATTGGGGCATGAACTGCCGTGTGTCTCTGAAAAGGAAGAACAGTGCCACCAAATGGGAGTTTGGATATTTATGGGATCGTTTAAGTTGGGTATGTGTCTTAGGCATTTTATTGCTGTGGAGAGATACCTATGACCATGGCAACTCTTAAAAAGGAAAACATTGAATTGGGGTAGCTTGCTTACAGTTTCAGAGGTCCATTATCATGGTTGGGAGCATGGCCGCGTGCAGGTAGACTTGGTACTGGAGAAGTAGCTCAGAGTCCTCTATCTTACAGGCAACCGGAAGTCGAATGAGACACGGGTGGGGATACCCTAAGCATAAGAAACCTCAAAGCCTGCCTCCACAGTGACAGTTCTTCCTGCAAGGCCATACACATTCCAACAAAGCCACACCTTACATGCTACTCCCTATAAGACCATGGAGGCCAGTTATGTTCAAGCTACCACAGTGGGATGGTGGTGGGGGAGCATTAAAGGGGAAGGGAGCTGCTGCAAGCAAAGAAACTGCCCTAAATATTTAGGGGGGGACCTCGTCAAAGAGATAACAGGGTACATGGGAGTTTAGATAACAGAATGCAGTGGTCTTGGGTCAGATTTTGACACATGCAAAACTTGTAGTTTATTTACCCAAAGGGCCTGGTTCTCTCTTGAACAGGGACCTGGGCCAACCTACCAGTATCATCCAGCTGGAGTGACTGGTTTCCTAAAGGGCACTTATTTTTACTCGGCTGTTCCTCCGTTCATCACAGTGCCAGAGGCCCAACACGGCCCTGGAAATGAGGTCTTAGAGGACATTTTGAGGCAAACATGATAGATTCTGAAATGTGAGGGTATGCTGACTAGATTTATTTCAACTGGACACAAAATAAGAGAGGACACCTTAGACTGAGACTTAGACTGGGCTGTAGGCCTGTGCAGCATTTTCTTTTGTGTATGTGTGTGCAGTTCTTTTTTTTTTTTTTTTATTTTTTCATTTATTTTACATACCAATCAAAATTCCCCCTCCTCCTGCTCCCCACTCTCCCCCCCTCCCTCCACCCCATCTACTCCTCAGGGTAAGACCTCCCATGGGGAGTCAACAAAGCCTGGCACATCAAGTTTAAGCAGGACCAAGCCCCTCCCTCCCTGCATCAAGGCTGAGCAAGGCGTCCCACCATAGGGGATGGGCTCCCAAAATGCCAGCTCATGCACAAGGAATAGATGGTCAAGTTGGAGTGACAGAGTGGGAGAGCAATGGAAGAGGTATCTTAATAGAGGGGGCCATCATGGAGTTAGGGGGAAGCTGGTGTTAGGGAAATTTCCAGGAATCTGTAGCACAAATAGTAAAAACAGAGATAGATACTGGGGTTCAACCTGAAGATCAGAAAAGCTAAGCCACTAGAGAGCTCTCACCTCTGTGCAATCTTCAGATGAAAGAGAGCGAATTCCTGTCTTGTCCCACCTTATATTCCTCTGTAGTGCTAGGATTAAAGGTGTGTGCCATCACTGCCTGGCCTGTATGGCTGACTAGTGTGGCTGTTTTGTGTTCTTTTACCTCTACCAATGCTCAGGCAGCCAATCTTATCCTCAAACTGCATCTTCAGACTCCATCTTCTCCACCAAGCCTCAGACTACACTAAGCTTCTGTCTCTTACCTTCATATTCCTCTCTCTACCCAGCCATATCATTCCTGTCTCCACCTTCCTAGTGCTGAAATTAAAGGCATGTGATTAAAGACAAGTGCTGGAATCACTGGGTGAGCTCTGTTTCCCTTTTAGACAAATTCAGTCTTGGCCTTGAACTAACAGAGATCCTTCCGCCTCTGTCTCCTGAGCTCTGGGATTAAAGGTGTGTGCCACCATTACCTGGCCTTTAGTGGCTTAGCTTTGCACGCTGATCTTCAGCGTGCAAAATAAACAAAATATCACTGCATTGCCCCTTTTGTCTAAAATAAAAAAGGCTATAAATAATATAAGAAAATCTATATATAATAAGCACAATAATGATATACAATATATACAGGCAATAAATGCATCAACAATGTCTAGTTCATTTGCATTTGACAGATTCAGAGAAAATACATCATTATCTATCCTATCCTGGTGAGTCCAAAGTAGTGTACATAATTCACTTTCTATTCTAACTTGTATTACCAATTCAAAATTATCTTTTTATATCTCTCAACTTTATATACTTTACATTTCTTTAGTGAGTTTCCTTTTTTGAGTCTGTTAAACAAAGAAAACTATATAACTATCTAGTCTTCAACTACCTCAGAGGCCTGAGAAAGAAACAATATTAACTGAGTAAATAAGAAGTGTGTGCAAACAACTTCTAAAAAATGTGAGAAATGACAAAAACAGCTGGCTGCCTGGACAGTCACCCAAGGTTCCTTTGCAACATTGAGGCATCCATCTTGTCAACAATCCCAGAATACTTGACAGACTTTTCTATGAAGCAGAATTTTTGAAGGACTGTCCTTCCTTTTCTTGACAATGTTTGGCAGTCACTTTCTTGTGTGTCCTGCTTTCAATTGGGACAGCATGCAGTCAGCAGTAGAGGCAAGAGCACTTCCTTGTCCAGTGGCTTTATTTCTTCCCTTGCATCAGATCTACCCATGCATCAGTCATCTCTCAAATAAAAGCATTTCTGTGAGATAATGTTATTATTTGTTTGCTTTAAACTAAAGTACTTTATGACTCTCATGTTAAACTACCCCCAGAACTGTATTTTACATACATGAAGAAGCATGTCCTGTTGACACCAGTTATCGTACCTGCCTTGGTGTGCACCGCCCCTGCATGCAAGGTCTCAGACATTTCCAAAGCTTTCTGCCCAGTGCAGGGAACCCGTCTTCGCTATTAACACACTAAGTGACTGTAAGTGCTGTCTTCCTTTGTCCAGGCTTTGCTTCTCTGAGCTCAGAGCCAGCTCTGCAGAAGCAAAGAGAGAGACCTGAGCTCGAGTCAAGGACTCATTAACTTCCCTGTCAAGGAAGCAGCCCTTGGTGTGAGCGGTTTGGGCCCAACAGGGAAGCATTTGTGCTCTCCAGAGCTTCATGGGCAACACCATGGCCACATGGTGGCTCACAACCATCTGTAACTCCAGTCCCCGAGGATCTCGTGCCCTCTTTTGGTGTCTATGGACACTGCACATGTGGTGCACAGACATAACAGGCAAAGCACCTGTACACAAAAATTAAATCTTTTAAAAAGGAAAGAGTCAGTAAAAACTAGAAAATATCGAGATAAAGACAATAGACAAAACGTTAAATAGTATAACTTCCAAGGAAAAGGTTAAAATTAATAAAATCCTTCCTGAGGTTTTCTCCAGTAATGGCAAGTTTTTCACTACTTGCTCCTGGTTGATTAGCATAGAAACAACAGGCTTCTCCCAAAGGCACATATAGGCCCCCCTGTTTCATGAGAATTAAGTCTAAGTCTCTCCTATTCTGTAGGGACACTACTGCGGGGGGACCAATCTAACAGTTGTTTTTATTCAGAAATGGAATCCTCTAGTGGTTCTCAACCTGTTGGTCATGACACCTTTAGATGTTGAATGACCCTTTCACAGAGGCTGCATAAGACCATTGGAAAACACAGATATTGTGTGCTCATCGTATATTCATAACAGTAGCAAAATTACAGTTATAAAGCAGCAATGAAAATAATTTTATGGTTGAGGGTCACCATAACATGAGGAACTGTATTAAAGAGCTTCAGCATCAGGAAGACTGAGAACCACTGTACTAAGACCTCTAGGTCTTAGATCAACCTGTCTACTTAGTTTCTTAAAATTTCTACCTCCCATGATAAAGGCTGATGTGCCTATGGCCCTTGAGCTAACTATGCCTGCTCTGTCCAGGAGTAAGATGAGGATCGGCAAAGCTCTTTTTTTCCTCTGTAGTCCAGTGTCCATATTAAAATATATTCGCCCTTTTCCCTATTAAATAGGTATACCTGGGGCAGAGTGTGTACTAAGATGCGTGAAAGGGTTTCTCAGTTTCGAAAGGATCAGAAGAAGAACATTTAGTCAAACCATTAGTACATGCCCACCAAGCTGTCTCAGGGGCTCAGGAATATTGTTATTGTCTAGATGAAGTAACAGGTCTTTCTTTGGAACATCAACTTCCAAATGACGACAGGGAGACTTCTTATTAATTACAAAAGCTTGGCACTAGCTTAGGCTTTTTTTTTTTACCTATTTCTTAAAACTTAAATTGACTTGTTTATATTAATCTCCATTCTGCCATGTAGCTCAATACCTTCCCTCACCTCAGTACCATATGTCTGACTTCCTTCATGTTTTGCTGGAGAAACTCCTGCCAGATTCTGTCTTTGCCCGGAAGTCTTGCCAATCCTCTCCTGCCTATCTATTGACCCTTCAGCTCTTTATTAAACCAATCAGAAGGTGCCTTAGGCAGGTTAGATTAAACAGAGACACATCTTCACACAATGTGATCAAATATCCAGAAACAAGATGAGTCGTCCCACAAGGTGGAATAGCAGGCATCAGAATAAGGGGAAGTGCCTAAGTTAAAGATGCTGGACATGTTTCAACCCTTGTTAAGTCCTCTAGTGCTTTGGGACAATGGTCTGTATCCTGTCAATTATATTTTAAATAAACACTGATTGGCTAGTAGCCAGGCAGGAAGCATAGGCAGGACAACCAGGCAGGAAGTAGAGGCAGGGTGATGAGAACAGAAGAATTCTGCGAAGAGGGAAGCTTATTCTGCAGTCTTTACCCAGCCACAGAAGCAGCAAGATGTGACTGCCTCACTGAATAAGGTACCGAGCCACGTGACTAACATAGACAAGAATAATGGGCTAATATAAGTTATAAGAGTTAATAAGAAGCCTGAGCTAATGGGCCAATCAGTTTACGATTAATGTAGACCTCTGTGTGATTTCTTTGGGACTTAATGATTGTGGGAATCGGGCAGGACAGAAAACCCTCTGTCAACATTCTAATATGAATTCAGGCTGCCCCAGTCACTGTGAGTTTTGTCAGTCTATAGACTGACCATCTAGTTAGTTCCTATCCCTATATAATACAGGGGTTGGGGGCTTAACATAACCAGAAATTCTGGCCAGTTTCTGGCCAGGAATGATTAACTAAGTGGTAGACTTAGAGTGGAAATAGGAAAGGGGATCCCTCAGCTTCCTGGAGAATGGGAGGCAGGACTCTGGCCCAAGGTGTGTTGAGTGAGATAGTTTTCTTTGGAGGGAAGAGTAGGTCGGGGCTTTGGCATGGGTAGATCTTGTTAGGAGTCTAAGGCCTGGGGACCTGAAGGGGTGGGTTTCTTCTGGATAGTTAACCTATCTCTGGGGTCCTTTCTTGTGACATTGAATCTGATTCCCCTAGTTCTCCCTGTTTCCCATAGGTCAGACTCTTTCTTGAGAAATTTACAGATCTTTAATTTTATGAATTTATGAATTTATTGAATTGCATTTTTTATTGTATATTCCTTGGTCTCTCTCTCTCTCTCTCTCTCTCTCTCTCTCTCTCTCTCTCTCTCTCTCTCTCCACTTATGTGAGTATGTGAATGTGTCTCTGTGTGTGGTGTGATGTAGGTGGTGTGTGTGGTGTATGTGATGTGGGTGGTGTGATGTGTGTGGTGTGTGTGTGTGTGTGCACACACACGTGCGCACACGTGTATTTATCTGTGTGTTTCCATGGAGTCTCTGTTTCACATTCTTTGCAATGAAACTGCCTTGTTCTTGGCAACTAGGGTCCCAGACACAGGGCATGAACAGAATTGTAAACTCTGTATTCCACTCTCAAAAATAAGCTTCCATATCTTTTTTCCCCTGAAGCACAATTAATAAAAACTCAGAGAAACTGGGGTTCAACCTGAAGATCTGAAAAGCAAAGCAGCCAGTCTCTGACTCTTACCTCGACCTCAGATCGAAATGGCGAACCTGACTCCAGGAATCTCAGAATGAGATTGTGTCTGAGAGCTGTTCCTTCAATTTTATAACCCTCTCTAGGGCTGGGATTAAACGCATGCACTGCCCGGTTTCTATGGCAACTAGTGTGGCTGCTGGTAGTAAAGGTGTTTTGTTACTGCTGCCTTGCTGTAAGGCTGACCATTGTGGCTGTTTTACTTTCCTGATCCCCAGGCAAGCTTTATTTATTAAAATACAATTGAAATGCACTACACTTTCTCAAATTCGATGGGACAAAGTGTGCAACAGTGAGCCTAGGTCCAGGTGAGGTATGGGTTGCTGGTCTGTAGTCATGATCATTAACACTTCCCCTTTATTTGTCTTCCTCAGCTCCTAGGTCCAGGCCTGAGGGCAGTAGGAGTTGGACCCTGATCCCATGCTCATACCTCATATCCATAGCCATAGGGTGAAACATAAGACTTGGGTGGAGAGGCAGGGAATGCAAGGGTCCAAGACCAATAAAAATTAATTTTAATGGGTCCATAGTCTAAGAAACAGTCCATTTGGCATGGTTTTCTGTGGCTTCCACTTTCTTGACCTGAGTGTGGTGGACCCATGGTATAATGCCAGCTACTTCCTGACTGTAGGGGTGGAGATAATCACCATGTAGGGTCTTTCCCAAGTTGTTGCCAGTGCTCCCTTGGCTATCAGCTTGACCTAGGCCTTGGGCTAGGACGAGGGGAAACTGCTTGTGGATTTGGAGGTCAGCTGGATCTCTTAGACAGTCTGATGAATAGGCTTTATGCAGGACTGGTGGGCCTGTAGTGGTCTGAGAACGCAATGGCAGAGAGTTCTGCCAACTGCTGGTCTCTGTTCTGGAGAAACAGTGGTAAGGTCTTCCAAACATAATCTCATAGGAGATGAATCCTTCCCTGTATGAGGGGCAGTAGCCTGAAGCAAGACAAAGGGAACGGTCTTTCCATCCTTTGCCAGACTTGAGTGAGAGCTTCGTTTAACATACTGCCATTCTTTGTACCCGCCCAGAGCTCTGAGGTCTATTTGCATGGTGAAGTTTCCAATCTATGCTAAAGTCTTTAGCTATTGAGGGGTTTTGGCTATGAAAGCTTGGTCATTGTTGGCCTGCATCACTAGGGAGAGGCCAAATCAGTGGACCAGTTCCTGGGGGAACTTTTAAAATACTATTTGAGCAGTTTTAGTCCAGGTGGTCAATGCTTTTAACCTACCCAGAAAAGCTATATGTCTCGAAAAACCAAAAACAAAAACAACAACAACAAAAAAAAAAAACTATCAAGTACTTGTATCGTCCCCTGGCAGGCCAGATCTCAGTGAAGTCAGTTTCCCAGAGTTCACCGGGTTGTTAGCCTTTGCTCATTTGGATCCCTTCCTGGATAAGGGCTCTCTGTTTCGGATTTACTTGAGCACAACTCTGGTATTTGACCAAAGTGTCCAGTCTAGGTTATAACATACCTTGGTCTAAGCAACTCAGATAGTTTTGTGGACCCCAGGTGAGGAGCCTGGTGAAGTTGGGTTACCAGAGTCCTGCCAGTTGTTTCTGGGAGGATGATCTTTCCCTCTGGTGTCCACCAACCTATGGGTTTGTGCTGTCCATTTCTTCTTTTTGCATCTATTACCTCTTGGCTGTACCATGGAGTCTCAGGCAACAGCAGGTTGGGCTCTGTTACCTCTTGCCTCAGAGAAGTCATCTTCTTCATCATACCTTGGCAGTAGAGGATAGCAACTTGTAGGAAAAGCCTAACAGCCTCTAGGAGAACCAAGGTTACTGCTTTGTTTATAACGTCCTTCTTCAGTGGTGAAGCCCTATTTCTCTATAGATCATACTGCCTGTGTACATGTGCAATGACAAAAGCATAGTGACTGTCCATATTTACGGTGACAGACTTTCCTTTCCCCATCTGAGAGCCTGTGTCAAAGCAAACTGTTCTGCTGTCTGGCCTGAGGTACCTGGCTCAAAGTCTTGGGCACAAATCTGTTCAGCTCGAGTAACTACTGCAACCCCTTGTGTTCCTGGTTCCACCTTTAATGGAGCTGCTCCCATCCGTGTAGAGCACTGCATCAGGATATTTTAGGGCAATGTCTATTAGGTCCAGGCAGATCTCCTGGACTACCCTGACCACCTATAATGAGTCTTTCTCTGTCTCACCAGTCGGCTCCCAAATAATGACACAGAGACTTATTAATTATGAAAGCTTGGCCTTTTGTTTACGCTTGTTCTCAACTAGCTCATAACTTAAATTAACCCATTTATATTAATCTACATTCTACCATGTGGCATTACCTCTCCTCCATCTTGCACCCCCTGTTTCCTCTCTGTGTCTCCTGGCTTCTGCGAGCCTCAATTCCTCCTCCTCTTCCTTTCTTTCCCTGGAAATCCCACCTATACTTCCTGCCTACCTATTGGCCAGTCAGCTTTCTTATTACACCAATCACAGCAAATAGACCTTCACACAGTATACAAATATCCCACAACAATAACCTCAAGACAGTCATGCATGCACCTGTGGGTTATCATCAGGCAAGATGGCAGCGGATTGGTGGTGGTGGGTTTCTCAAACCAGACCTGAGGGTGGTCCAGCAGTAGGATCTGGTACTTGGTCACATGGGCATTAGGCAGCCATTGAAGTCTGGTGTTCCTCAACTGTGTGGTATTCTGTGAGTATAAGATCTTGAACCAGGCTGGGCAGTAGTAGTGCATGCCTTTAATCCCAGCATTTAGAAGGCAAAGGTGGGCAGATGAAAAGGATCCTGACCCAGAACTCTGGGTCTTGTCTGAATAATAGAAGCCATCACAGCTCTTAGACAGATGGGCCATCCTCTATCAGGTCAAATTGTATGAATAGGTATGTCACAGGGCATTTCTATGCCCACCTCCAGAGGTGACAGACCAGGCAACTCTCATGGAGGAAAATTTAGATAGGGTGTTAGAGGGGCCTGGACCTGCTGCAAGTGCGAGCACCTTCTCTCCTAGAGCCCCAGAACATCTCAGGTTGTGCACCTCCTAGAAGGTCCACAGTCCAGGGCCCATGTGGAGACCTTGGGGGTTGGTCAAACTGGAGAGGGTCTTGAAAGGCTATCGGTGGGACCTCCAAGTGTTGTGCGGTAGAGACCACTCAGCACGACCAAAGTCTGAATTCAGAGTCTGTGTTAATCCGTGCTGACTGCCTGGACACCTGTAAGACACAGAGCAGCCTGGAATGTATCTTATAGGAAGCTTTTAAAGGCAAAAATCACAGAAAAAGTACTTCATGATTGCCAGTTGCAGGGGGGATGAAGCAAGGAGGCAGTTTAAAAGAAGCCCCAAGCAGTACGCAGTTAACTGGGGCATTCGGAACCTGAGCGACTACAACAGGGCTTTGCACTTTCTCATGGGATCTTTCATGTTGAAAATGGGGGTTGGGGGTTATTTCAGGTTAAACCAAAGATGGCTTCAGCTGGGACAAGATGGAGGAACCTTTGCCCTCGACATAGCTCAGGTGTAGAAAATGACAGACCAGTAAAAAGACTGAATAAGAACTCTCCCACCAAAGAAAAGCCCAGAGTCTGTGGTTTTCTCTAGTAATTTCTACCAAATACTTAAAGAATTAACCCCAGTCATTCTTAAACTCTTAAAAATAGAGAGCAAGATGGACCAGGAGAGGAAAGAGGGAAGGAGAGCAAGAGAGGAGCCTCTGACCAAGAGAGGCAGCCTGGGCTGTCAGATTGGACTAGCCAAAATGGCTAAATTGTATAGCGATCTGGCTGGGGGAAGGGAAGTGGAAGCCCTGCCCCTGGGAGGGGTAGAGATGCGAAGTGCTGGGAGAACTGACCAGTGTCCCCTTTGATATGTTCATAGGCACCTCAGTGTTTCTGAGACCTAACAATGCCCTCTTTTGGCTTCTGAAGACACCAGGCATGCATGTGGAGCACAAACATACATGCAGGCAAACACCCATACACATTACATAAATAGGTTTATAAAAGGAGACACTAATACTAATTTTATAAAAGCCCACAATACCTTCATATCAAAGCAAAAATAAGGACAATACAAGAAAAAATTAGAGGCAATATTTCTAATGAACCCACATACAAAAATTCTAAACAAAAACAACATGGTAAAGTTTATCCAACAGAACATTAAAAGAATGATCAGCTATGGGCTATTGTGATGGCTCAGCAGGTAAAGGCACTTGCTGCCAACCCTGACAACCTGAGTCCCACACTGGGAGTAGAGAACCGACATCCTCAAGTTGTCCACTGACCTCCACACATGTGCCTTATCACACATACCCACAGACAGACAGACAGACAGACGATAGACAGATAGATAGACAGACAGACAGATAAACTGTAGTGAGTTTTTAAAAAATCATCCTCAATGATCAAGTAGTATTTATTTCTGGGATGTAGCAACGGGGCAACATATGTAAATCAATAAATATCCCATATCACATTGAGAGAATAAAGTCTAAATTCCTGTAATCATTTTATTATGTGCAAAGCAGCATTTGACAAAAAACTCTCCTGATAGACTCTTAACACAAAGATTGAATTATAGATTATAAAGATTAAAGAATAAAATGAAGAAACAGAATGAACAGAAAATGATCAAAAGTTTTGAGGATAAAACCATGTAGTAAAAAGATGTAACGGGGCCAAGAGATGGTTCAGTAGCTGACAATGCTTCTGCTCTTGCAAAAATGGGGGTATAATTTTCTTGATCAAGAAGGTTCCTATTGGTATATCCTACAGTAAACAAAAATTCTCATTAATTTTCAGGCAGAAAAAGGCTAGAGCAGGGCTGGTTAGGGCTGCCACCAGCCACTGCAAAAAATTCCAAATAGTCAATTTTATCTCAGTTTTGATTTTGGATAAGTATATAGGCAAAATCATTGTGAAAAGAATACTGTATGACATATGAAATTTTGTATAGACTTACTTATTTTAAAGTTTAAGTTGTTTAAAGATGCAATTTCAGGACTAAATGAAGCTTACCATTCTTAATATAAAGCATACTTTTCAGAGAAAAGCAAAAGGTCAAAAACCAGAATGGAAATGATACTGTGTGACTGTAGAAATATCTGAGATTTTAAAGTATGTATTTATGTGTTTATGCATGAGTATATATGCATGCGTAGAGTACAGAATATAAAAGAATACCTAAAATGTGTAAAAGACATATAAGGAAAGCAGAAAATCTAACATATATCTATCAAATTAAAAAATGAATGTGGCCTGATAGTAATTATTCAGATTTGAAAGTACACACATAGTACCAAGTCCTGGTTGAGGCAGACAGCAAACCGCACATGTTGGAGGAAAGATGAGATATTTAGATATTGAACCACAACTTACCCAAAGTGGAGGTACCGTGAAGAGCTACATGGAAGTCAGCATGCTGGGAGATTGCCAGTGCAGCAGGTATGCCATGACAACATGACAGCATCTCAGAGATGGCTGTGCTGGGAGCTGGCTACTCATTTAAGTTGACCCCCAGTGAAATTCAGGAGATCCTTAGGACATATATTCCACTAAACTGTAAAATCTAAAAGAAAAAGATAAATTTCTAGATGCATATGACTGACTAAAATTAAACCAAACTAAGATAACTAATTCAAGCATATCTGTTTCAGCAGACACTCCATATTGTCCACTTGTTTTCATAGTAAGATATTGTTTCAGGCATAGCAATCTCATCCTGCCTGCGTCAGAAAGAAAAACTACTACAAATGCCCCCCCCAAGCAAGCAAAAAGAATGTTCATTCCTGTGGGGTACATTATATGTATCTTTAAATTTCTCTTGTGATGAGAAATGGAAATGTATGTTGGCTCTTGATTTCTCAAATTTTTCTCACATTTTTTTAGACAAACATCTTTCCAAATTATTTTAGGCCCTCTGCAGAAGCTGGAGAAGTATTCTGTTGAAAAGACCACTCCCAATAATGAAGACTATATTGTTCCTGGACACAGAGCCTGCTCTCTTGATCAAGGTCGATAGTCGAGCCCTAAGAGGACCATATAGGTGGGGTGGATCACATGCTCTAGAGTAAGGATTTGGGCTTTGGAAGACAGGAAGACTTGTGGAATTCCAGCCTTGTTTGGGTAAACTCCTTGACTTGGAACAGTTGAACCTCATTAATAAGAAGAGGCATAATGATCCTGAATGCAGAAATGTCAGCATGTCTTCGCTCTTCCCTACAGCCACAACCTAGGCAACATGCTTTTTCTGTAGCTCCCATCAGATGGTGGTATCTGCTTCTGTGCTTTGCAACTGAGTTGGCCCCTTTTGGCCATAGCTCACATAACCTTGTGTCTATTGAAGTGCATTAGTCTGACACCTGGACTGGAATGGTCTCGAATGCTTTTCATCTTTCTTTCAAGACACCTCAGCCTGCTGGAATGATGAGATATCATGGGGAGTTGGTAAAGATGCCTTGGCTGATAGCCAGCTCACCCTTCTGCGGCTGTGCCATCTTGACAACCACTCACCAGATGCACCAGAAGTGGCCCGGCTGAACCTCTATTGCGGGGCAACCCAATTACCAACAAATACGTTTTGGAGTGGTATGTTATCCAGGGGCAGAAAAGTAATGTGCCCTTCTAGGCACGATACCATGACTTAATGATATTTTAATTGTACGTTACGTGGCAAATGGTAGCTGCTATGAATGCATTAATTTCCCTTCCCACTAATTAAAGTTGGTTGGTAGATGGTGTTGAATTGTACAAGAAAATTTGCAGTCATGTGTGCATATGGTTGGCTTCTTAGATTTACACAGTACTCCACATCATAGGAGAACACAGACGTCCGCAGCCTGTCAGTTAGGTTCAAGGCCAAACTGAAAACAAAACAAAACAAAACAAAATGCCTTTAATACATTTAAACTACAGAGAGCAAGTCCGTAGAAGGATCAGGAAACACAGGCTTCCCTCCCATACCCACCTGTGGACCCCTCCTGGTTGGAGCCCCTGCTCTCTTTTAGGACCCTGTTACTCCCATGCCCCGGGACCTAAGAGGACTATTGGCAGGGAATTGTATTTCTTCACCTCTGACATAAATGGGAGAAATTCTCAGGCCCCTCGCCTTTTAGAGAGGAGGAATGTGACCGGCCTGAACTGAAACCTGCTGAAGACTTGATGAATCTTGACAATTTAGTACAGTAACCAAAATTTATGTGTGTGTGTATACACAGTATTTCTTATATATATACGCAGTATTCTTGTAATGTGTATATATACATCAGTAATAATACATGTGTATATGTACATATGCATATATATATATATATATATATCAGTAGCAGCAATTCTGCATAATGATAATATTCTGAATATAATGGGTTTTATTACAATCACTGTTACCTGTTTTAATTTTAATAGTAATACTAGAAATTTTAATATTACACTTGTGTGTTACTCCCCCTTTTAATATTGAATATTGCTGATTCAGGGGATTGCTTCCCATCTTAAAATTTAGAATTCGGGCACAGAATTCAGAAAAAAAATTGTCACGAAGTTCTTTTCTATTGAGAATAATATACATACATACCATTCATAAATCGGTATGCTCTTATATACGAGATTAAATACAAATGTCCCCTTTAGGGTCAGCTTTACTACGACTTGTCATTCCAGCTTCCTAGGGTAGTGCTGGGGCTTCATGGGGCGGGACCTGAAAGTCATCCAATCAGTAGCATCCCGATACTCAGACTTTCCAATCAGACGTTCAGAAAGGGTGGCGGGGGCGGGCTTTTACGTTTTGTTTCTAAAGTCCAGGATCTTGGAATCCTGCTCAGGCTGGGTCTCTTCCGGTGTGGACGCTCGCTCGGCCCCGCCACATCCGTTTGCCCTGCGTCTGGCGGTTGCCGGGCCATCACGGGAGGACTCGGACGCCGCAGACGCCGGGCCACAATGGTGAGTGTGCGTGGCGCCCCGACACCGGAGGGAGGCTGTGTGGAACCGGTGGGAACCGGCTGCGGTCGCCCGTCGGGGAGGGAGGACGGCTGCCGAGTGTGTGCGTGGCACGGCCAGTGCGGAGCTGAGGGACCCGGCTCCCGGAGGGAAGCTATGGCGGCCCCGCCCTCCTCGGACGGCTCCGGGGGTGGCGGGGTCGAGTCCCCCGTGGATGTGCTGGAGGCCCCGTGTCCTGCAGCGCCCCCGGGCTGCTGGGCGGTGGGCTCCCCTTGCTGGGCTGGGGGCGAAGGCCGCCCTGACGGGCGACTCGCTGGAGGACGGCTTGCTCACTGCGAGTCCTCAGCGCTCCGGTCCGGCAGCCCGAATTGGGTGGCGATGACCAGGATCGCCGGGGTTAGGGTATGTGCCAGCCTCGGTATGGGTTTCCCGCAGTGGAAGGAGCTGTGTTCTGTGTGGTGGCCGGTCCCTCCTCCCGGGCGTTCCAAATACACGGGAAGCAGAACCTCACATCCAGATGCCTGCTCTTTCCCCCAACCTCGCTTCTCTCTTGGGTGGTGGAAGATTCCTGAATTTGCATCTCCCGACTCTATTTCCAACCGCTGACTTTAAAAATAATAACAATATTAACACCTGTTTCCCATGCTGCATTTCAAGTAGGGCATAGGTTTTGGTTGATTGGTTTTGATTTATTTTTTTCCTACACATACCGGGTGACACTTTTTAATGGGTTTCCTCTGGGGATAGTTCACATAAAATCAATGGATGCTTTATTTTTAAAATCTTAATGCCTTTCCTTTTGTCTTTTTAGACATAGAAACCCAGTCAGAATGCTTTGGGGTTGAGCTTCCCCTTTGGAGATTTTACATAGTGATGGGTCTGTCCTCATCTTGCTCTCCACCCCTTTCCTTGCCGGGGTTTCAGAGATGACTGACACCATCCGCCGTGTCTCTGGTGTCTGAGAGCATCTGTGTATATCAGTGTCTGGGCTCCGGCATCTTAACAGCTGAGGTATCAGCATAGATCGTACCGGGAGCCGCTAGATAGATGTCTTGAGCCTCGGAAGAGCCTCGTCTGATGGGCACTTCAGCTATTTCAGCTTTTTGGTAGTATTCTGTGCTTAGGATGCGGGAGGACTTCTGTCTGCTTAATTAAATCCTTGGTGGAAGTGTGTTAGAATGAATCTAGGCTGCCAAGTAATCCTGGGATGTGTGATCTGTAAACCAGTTCTGGAGATGACGGGGTCTCTGCTTCCCGGTCCTTCTGCATTACTTCTGGGGATGGACGGTGGGAGCGCTCCAGGGCCTGCATGTACCCGTTTTTTCTTGCTTCATTGTTCTGTTATTATTGCTTCTTTTTCATTTGTTTAATCTTCTGAGTGGGACAGGTACATGCCAGCCCTGGTGCTCCCGCGAGGTCAGAGGACAGCTTGCAGGGAGAGCTCGATTCTGTCCTTCCATAATGTCAGTTCAAGGGGCCTAGTTTAAGTTGTCAGTTGTGGCAGCAAGGGCCACTGAGGTGGCTGATTACTGAGAGCAGTCATTAAAAAGCAAGCTCTTTAAATAAAGGGATAGTAAAAGCATCTTTTTAAAAACATGGAAGTCTGTGTTTTCCTTTCTCAGCATGAAGCCTGTCAGCAAGGCAAACCTGTCTGCAAGTCTGCCTTCCTCAGCAGGGGATCCTAAGAGAAGCAACGCCTGATCAGGCGTCAGCATTTTTATTTAGAGTTTTTAAAAATTGTACCATCAGCAAGTAATGCGTATAACTTTTGTACCCCAAGTTATTGTAAAACCGAGATGTTCCTAAGGTGAAACAGACTTTCTAGCTCTGATGGGACTGATCTGGCAGCTCTCGCCTACTGGGAGGGACTGGCTGAGGTCAGCTAAACTGTCTGACCCCGTCATAGAACTGAGAAGAATAAATCTGAGTAGGAATTATAGACCAAATGGCCTCTGGGCTCCTCCTTGGTAATCTCGGTGGCTTTTGGGGGGGCAGAGGTCTTTGGGCAGCATTGGTCTTTGGCCACCAGGCCCAGAAAGATCCAAGAAATTTTTCTCGAGAGGAGGTACTTGGGGAACTGACCTACCTTGGCAAGGCCAGGAAGGGCAGATGTTTTCAGTGTCCCACTTTTCCATGGTTTTGGCAGGGTTCTGGAGAATGGCAAACTCAAGGGCAGAAATGCGCCCGATGATCATATTTGAGCCACATTCCAGGTGAAGTCCATCGCCCCATATTCTCAAGGAAGACATTAGGGCTGTCAGGGGCTGCAGCTGCCATTTCTGTCTGTCACAGGAAGCTTTTTTTTTTTCACTAAATACCCCAAATGTTGTTTTTCAGCAGCTCTCTGTGTGTGAGAGATTTGATGGCTATCACTGAATTTGTTAAGTATACCTGATTTTTGGATTTTTTTTTTTTTTACAAACTTTACTTGTTTTTGGCTCCATCTTGATAACATGTTCAGAAGACTAAAGGTTGTCCCTGTCAATGAATTACATTTGTACTCAGTATAAGTTTTGTTCTGAGCTCCTTAAAAACTAATCATTTATGCGGTAACTTGCATGTCTTAATTATCTTTAACAGTTTACAAGTTTTTGGCTTTTACAAGATTAGTATTTTGCAGTTTTATTCCTGTTAAGTTTGAGCCTGAAAAATTGCAATTGGAGATTTAATCGAAGATCCTTTAGCATCAAGATAAAACTTTAAACTATAAGTATAGTTCACAGAGAGACTGGGAGCCTTGCTTTCCTGGTCCTTTTTTTTTCTATTTATTTATTATGTATATAGTGTTCTGTCTACATGTATGCCTGCTGGTCGGGAGAGGGTGCCAAATTTTATTATGGTTTTGAGTGACCATGTGGTTTCTGGGAATTGAGCTCAGGTCCTCTGGAAGAGCAGCCAGTGCTCTTAACCACTGAGCCATCTCTCCAGCCCCCTGGTCCTTTCTTAGTGTACCTTTGTAGAATGTCACAATTTCTTGTATGAGTCAATTTATCCAAATAGCTAAAGCTTTAAAAAATTAGCAAAGACAAAGAGGCTGACATACATCTCTTCAGGTTAGTTTTTGCTAGCCTGAATGGACCTTAGGAATCAATAAACCTTATTCATCAAACATGTTCCTTTTCTTTAGATAAAGTTTTTAGAAGCCTGGTGTCGAACACAGCTAGCAAAGACATAAGTAGTTAGACATACATCTTTAAGTCGGTTTCTGTTAACCTGAGTAGACCCTGTAATCTTAGGGATCATAACTCCCAATCATCAAACATGGTTTCAAGTACTCTTCCAGGAGCCTCGTTCCTGCTCTTGTTCTCATCTGTTATTTTTTACTCTCAAAACAAAACAATCTTTGTACAAAACCCATCCTAACTCTAAATACCTCGGAGGCCTGGTGTTGCATGTTTAGTCTCAGCTAGAAGTGCAGTGACAGGCAGGGCTCAGTAGCACACGGAGTTTTGTGGGTGCTGCCTTAGTTGGTTTGTACCACATGGTCACCTTAACCAAGATCCCATGACTGCCAGCCACTTGGTGGCTATTTATTTCAAAGTGAGCCATCAGGCACACACTTTTTTTCTCTCTTTTTATACACATCTATTTTTCTAAACAAGAGTTGAATCCAAGTAACATATTAGTGTGTTTTAGCAAGTTAAGATTACCTATGTATAGATTTTTTTCCCTATCAACCCTTTCTGTTACAAGTTTTAAGCTAACTTTTTATTACAGTCCTTAAAAAATACACCAAGCAAACTTAAAAATCCTGAGATACAGAAAGTTTGCACAATGGTCTTATAAATCTTGAGATGAAGTTTGTACTTCAGGGGAAGTCTTAGAGATAGGAGAGAAGGGAGTGTTCAGAAAGTTCAGTAAAACCAAGAACAGGGGGTGAGGTGAGCAGTGGTAACCCTTAGTGGGCGTAGTTCGCTCTGGTGTTTTAAAGCACATGGTGTCTTTCCCTTTTCCTGGCTGTTTCTCTTTGCTTTCCTTCTCTGTCACAGAGTCAGGTGGCCAGCCGGACCCCAGACACAGAGACTGTAGGAAGCTTTTAAATGAGCGTGCTTGGGTCTGGAGAGACGCCATAACTCAACTCCAGAGCCCCCCTTTTAGTAGAACAGTATACAAAACCATTTTTATTATTATCTATACGCCAAAGAGATTTGAATCTTTAAGAACGAATCCCGTGGTCAGAGGGAGGGGGCCAGAGCAGCTTAGAGCAAAGAAGGCCCAGAGGAGAAGATTTTTGGGACAAGCAGAGAAAGCTTAGAGAAGAGGGGACTTTCAGATCAGTTGTGTGGTGGCAGAAGTTGTCACAAGCCGAGAATTTGGCCAATTTCTGGCCATGGAGAGTGATTGTCTAGTCTGAACGGAGACCAAACTATTTGCAGTAGGACAGTAGGGCTCTAATAGGGTCCCCGAGTCTAAGGAGGAAAAAGACTAGAGGAGGCAGGTGAGGGGTCTGTGTGAACGGAAAAGCCGCGGTTGGCGATGGGTGCTGAGAGACAGGGCAAGCAGGACAGAAGACATCTTTCAGAAGCGGAGTGAAGAGGAGGTGGGAGAGGCTGAGGGACAAGTGTTGGGAGTAGGAATTCCGTCAGAGGGAGGTTCCATTATCTTAGAGGCCCAGGAGGGCCTAGAGAAGCTGCCCGAGTACCTGCTGGACTTCTGTAGAGTAGGCTTCGGGGCTGAGAGAATCAGAAGGACCCACTGAGAGGGACACAGACAGAGCAGGCAGATCCTGGAGGAGGGGAAGAGAGGAGAGACGGGTGGTCAGCCATGGCTGGAGAGCGAGCTCCAAGAGGAGCTGAAACACTAGGTGGGGAGGCGGCCAGGAGCAGAGAAAGGGGAGGAAGTGTCCAGATGACAAGAATTTTAATTTGGGATGTCCCCAGGAGGACCTAAAGACATGTCAGATGTCCCCGGATCAGTGGAGGAGTGTCCTTCCTCCACATGATGATGCACATCCGAAAGGGCACAGGGAGGCTTCTGGACAAACTGGTGCACTTTGTGGTAACTCCTGGAACAAAAACCTTTAAGACTTGCTTTTCTAGGGAACATGACCCTTTAGGCTTGTCTACCACTAACAGTCCTTCTGTCTGTCCACCACTAACAGTCCTTCTGTCTTCCTGGCCAAAGTCCTGTTTAGGACGCATCACCAGCACTGCCATTTAGGGGGAAGGTAGCTTTGGACCTGACAGTATATACACATTTTAATGTATCTTTACAACATTGTAAATTGTTTTTTATTTTAAGTTTAGAAATAAGGATATTCCAACACCCAAGTTTGCTGCAAGAACGTTAATAATTACTGATCTTAAAAATCACTGTAGACTTGATCACAGACATTGAGCTAAATTTACACCATTGGGACTCTTCCCTCTGTTGTAATGGTCACCTTTCCATGAGTAAATATTACCCAAAAGGTGGAATAAAGACACCAACTCAGTGCTGAGAAGAGATGTCTTCAACACATACTATTATACTGTTAACATAAAAAAGGAGCCACGAGAATGTAGCCTACAGAACCGCTGTCTTCAGAGTGCAGCTTTTAAGCAGATGAAAGGCAGGTTTATGGGAAGGAGTAGAAACAATCCCCAGGCCTGCACGGTTAGACTCTGCCTTAGACTCCAGGGATCTGTGTGGAGATTTGAGCATGAGCTATCCAAATGGGAATGTGTCTCAGGGAATTGTCTCATTGCCCATTCCGAAGTGCTTGAGAGAGACAGGCCGCTTAGTGAGTTTGTTAGGTATTGTAGCAAGTAGAAGTGGGAGAGGCCGTGCCTAACCATTATATTGCTTTTCTATCAGCACCTTTTCTTAAAGGTTTGTATTACATGTAATTACCTGTGTATGTATGTGGAGCATGTACGTACCACAACACACATGTGACGGTCAGAGGATATCTTGTAGGCGTCCTTTCTACAGTGTGTGTCCCTGGTACTGCACTCAGATTGCTAGGATTGGTAGCAGGCACCTTTACCTGCTTGAGCCATCTTGCTAGTTATCAATATTTTTTTATATTGGAGGCAAAACCAATTCTGATTAATTTACTTATAGAATTCAATCAAAATATTACAACATAGTATCATACTTTGCAAAGGCAATGTTGTTTAATTTTTGTTTCAGTTTTTCAAGGATGTGTAGATGTTTACTTGGCATGTCATAATACAACACTTTTCTTTCTTGTTGGCTTTTTTTTTGAGTCATGGTTTCTCTCTGTGGCCTTGATTGTCCTGGAATTCACTCTGTAGACCAGGTTGGCCTCACATTCACAGAGATCCACCTGCCTCTACCTCCCGTGTGCTAGGATTAAAGGTGTGTGCCACCACTGCTACCCAACCTAAAATATATTTCTTATCATGGGCTAAATTTAAAAAGCAACTTTCTAGAAACCACACATTATTATTATCACTCATCTTATCTTTGAATTCTCTTTAGATTTCTCCTTGTTTCCATTTTAATTATAATGTACATCTGCCTGTTAGAAGGGTTTCAGCTGGTCCTGGTGTGTGAGTTTGATATTCTCTTGTGTGTCTGTTGCCATGGCTGTGTGCTGCTCCATCATCCCAGGCCTGGAACAAAGATCTTAGACACATGCACCTGCATAGATTACTGAACTACAATTGGTGAGGGTGGGGTTACATTATGGATGTAAAACATTTATGGATCTTTGACAAAATGTCATGAATGAGGAAAAACGTCCCTGGTCTCAATAGATTAGTTGTGGTGGTTATGCATTAGCATATGAAAAATTCAGTGATACTTAGTCTTTTTTAAATCACCAGAAAGTATAGTTGCCTTGCTGCTATTACAATAAAAAGTAAATTTCTTAAACCTCTCAATTCAAATCCATGTATGAATTCTCGTGGTATCTTCTTTATTGCTGGTCAGTGAGGTGTTTTTTTTTTTTTTGTTTGTTTTTTGTTTTTTTTTGGCGCACTAATATTGGCATTGCTAGTGAATTTGCTGCATTATCAGAAACCTACTCAGAAGTGCTGAATTAGAACCTCTGATTTTATGGCTGGGATGTAGCTTAGATATAGATCAGTTTCCTAGCTTGTGTAAAGTCCTAGGTATGAGCTACCACCCCGTCCCCAAAAGAGGTAGCGGTGTTTCAAAAAGTCATAAGCATGTCCTTTTCACCTGAAAATAGACATACATGATCTTATATTAAAATAACTTTAAAATGTAAATACTTATGTTGATGCCATTGCATTTAATTTTTCATAAAAGCATAGCATCTACCCTGCTTCTGTGGACTTTATATTGTCTTTGCTCGAGAGTTAGGTGATACAGTAGAAATGCCACTGGTTTGAAATGTCTCCTTTAAGACCACTCCCCTGTGTGAAGAGTAGTTCTCCCTAACTCCTTTATCCTGGGTCAAATTCAAGAACCGAGTTAATGGCCACATGGTCATTGTGCTGCCTGTTTTTGTTTCAGGAACCATTGACCTTCAAGGATGTGGCCATCGATTTTTCTGGAGAGGAATGGGAATGCCTGAACTCGGAACAGCAGACTCTGTATAAGGACGTGATGCTGGAAAACTACAGGAACCTGGTCTTCCTGGGTGAGGCTCACTCTGCAGTTTCTAATTCAGCAGGGCATTTAGTTTCCCTGCATTGCTGAGTATATCTTGGGAGCCTATGAGTTCAGGAGAGAAATGGGGGGAGGTGAAGAAATTGAAATTGATAATATTCATATTTTAAAATCTTTATCCTTTCCATCTCTCTTCAGGTAATATATATCCCAAATTAAAATTAGTGGTAATTATAGCAGCCAAGTGGCATAAACTGTTATAATTTACATCTTAATGTCCAATTATTCTCCCTTTACCTGTGATTGGGTAGTAGACAAAAATGGAGCTAAGAATCTTTAAATTCTAAATATGTTACTGTATATCTGTAGGGAAATAACATTTGGAAAATGATGTTATAGAGTATTATTGTATATATTTTATTTATCTTTTTCATACTGAATCTAATTCTAGGTCAGATATGTTAGTAGTTATGAGGAAAATCAAATAAGTGTCATGTTCTGTTTTCCATTAACCAGGTCTTGCTGTGTCTAAGCCATACCTGGTTACCTGTCTGGAGCAAAGGAAAGAGCCCTGGAATGTAAAAAGGCAAAAGACCATGATCTTGTTCCCAGGTCAGTAGGAGTGACTGAAGCAGAGCCCAGAAATGCGGGATCCAGGATTTGAGGAAGCAGGCCTGAAAGATGTATTATGAAGTCTGTTCCAGTGACATTGGCTTTCCAAAGTGCAGCTCTGTTTGTTGCCACTGAAGGGCACTTCCTGCTGTGTTCACCATCCTTTATATCCTCTAGCCTAGTCCTGCAGTGCTCTCCACATTCACAGTGCTCCTCCAGCCTAGTCCTCCTGCAGTGATCTCCTCCACATTCACAGTGCTCCTCCAGCCTAGTCCTCCTGCAGTGCTCTCCACATTCACAGTGCTCCTCCAGCCTAGTCCTCCTGCAGTGATCTCCTCCACACTCACAGTGCTCCTCCAGCCTAGTCCTCCTGCAGTGCTCTCCTCCACATTCACAGTGCTCCTCCAGCCTAGTCCTCCTGCAGTGATCTCCTCCACATTCATAGTGCTCCTCCAGCCTAGTTCTCCTGCAGTGATCTCCTCCACATTCACAGTGCTTCTCCAGCCTAGTTCTCCTGCAGTGATCTCCTCCACATTCACAGTGCTCCTCCAGCCTAGTCCTCCTGCAGTGATCTCCTCCACACTCACAGTGCTCCTCCAGCCTAGTCCTCCTGCAGTGATCTCCTCCACACTCACAGTGCTCCTCCAGCCTAGTCCTCCTGCAGTGATCTCCTCCACATTCACAGTGCTCCTCCAGCCTAGTCCTCCTGCAGTGATCTCCTCCACACTCCTAGTGCTCCTCCAGCCTAGTCCTCCTGCAGTGCTCTCCTCCACATTCACAGTGCTCCTCCAGCCTAGTCCTCCTGCAGTGATCTCCTCCACATTCACAGTGCTCCTCCAGCCTAGTCCTCCTGCAGTGATCTCCTCCACACTCACAGTGCTCCTCCAGCCTAGTCCTCCTGCAGTGATCTCCTCCACATTCACAGTGCTTCTCCAGCCTAGTCTTCCTGCAGTGGTCTCCACATTCACAGTGGTGGCTGAAATCCTCCCCTCTCCTGTGGGCAGCTGTATAATGTGACAGTTATTTCACGTTTGGTAGCTTCAGAAAATTTGTTGACTTTTTCAGGACCTCTTGGTCAATATAGTATATTATATTAATATGCTAAAGAAGTTTTCTATTAACATTGTTTATATATTTGTTTTTTCAATTTTCTCAGAGCTCTTTATAAACATTTTAATGGATTTTCTGTGATTTTTTTCTACCAAACACTGACTACTAATGATTTACAGGTATATAGAGACAAAACTGAGAACTTGTTTTCTATAAAGACACTTTTAATTATCACCTGATGGTTTGGGATTTTATGGTACAATGGTTCTTTTTTTCCTTCTTTTTTTTTCTGTATTTTCTGTTTTTACAGTAGGTTCCTTTATATTCCTTAATATTAGTAGCTTTACCTGTATTTTATTATTAAATGCCTATTATAAATACTGTATGTTGCAGGACAGTATAAGGTGAAATTAAAATAAGACTGAGTTATGTATGTGTCTATTACCAATAAAATTGCGTGGGTTTTTATTTGCCTGGCCAAATAGTGCCCCTGTTTTGCTTATGGCGGGGATGTTTTCTGACTGGGTTGTGCTCCTTGGTCATTTCATCCTGGCTCAGTGAATATTCTTGACAGTTACCTTACTTTATCATCTGTGTCTTGGTAAATCTGCTTCCATGTCTAAGAGAGGCAGTTTGTTTAAGGTGGCTTTTGAGAAGTTTCATTTCTTTCTTTTTACCATATCAAAACCACATAAAATTAAGTTCATTGTCTGAAGATTTTCTTATTCTGTTTTATACTGTTCAGTCCAGATTGTTGTGTAACACGTCTCTAGGAGCTTTTCATTTTACAAAAGAAAGATTCAGTATTTATGAACAAAAAGGAGTGTTTCTTCCAGAGTCATTGTGTTCAGTATCAGTAAAGCAATGAAGGCCATAGATTTTTACATTCTGCTGTTTAGTGTTATGCTAAGTTTAGCATGATTTTAGATGTTAAATGTGTAAATTATATTCATCAGAGTCTAATGAGTGAAATAATTTTTTTGTCTTGATTTCTTTCAGCTGTGTTTCCTCATTATAACCAACACTTTTCACCAGAGCAGAACATAAAGTATTCATTCCAGGAACTGATCAGTGGAAGCCATAGAAATGGTGACGTTGACAATTTGTGCTCCAGAGAAGAAAGGGAACAAATAGAGGGGCGTGAAGTTCCAAAAACGTATTATAATGGGTATAACCCGTTTGTAACAACTGATAGTAGGGGAAGCTTTACTCCCAGTAGACAGCAAGAATCTGAAATGGCTCAAGAAAACCCTCAGGCTCTGCCTGTTACTTGTGAACAGCCGTGTGCTTCTGTCAGTAAACATCAGAGTCAGTTTTTGAACTGCACCTCTTCTTTCAGAGATAGTTTGGGAGATACAGAGCGGGGTCTCGCCCATCCTTCAGCTACTGCCTTCAGCAGTTTCAGATGTAGCTTTGGGTTAAGCTTTCATTCAAACCTTTTTGTAGATGGGGAACTTAAAAATGAAGAAAAAAAATCTAAATGTAATCAATTTGAGAACTCCATTATGAAAAATTCCTTAATATATAATCCACAAATAGGTCTTTCATGTGCCAAAACACAGAATTTCCATAAATACGGCAGGTTCTTTACACATCCAGTATCACCTAATCAAAATTCAAGTACAGATATTTTAGAAATCCAGTATATATGTAAAGAAAATAGGAAGGCCTTTACTGAGGAGTCTGCCTTAAATAATCACCAGGGCACGTTTATTGGAGAGACAGTGTACCAGTGCAATGGAAACGACAGTGACTTTACCCATGAGCCAAATCCCGCAGACCAGCAGTCTGCTCATTTCCCAAAGGACTTTTACAAATGCTGCAAATGCGACACCGTCTTTCATCAATACTCAGAACTTATCATCCACCAATATATCCATATTCAAGATCAGATTTCCAAGGGTATGGATTGTAACACAGCTTTCAATAAAAGTTCCAGCCTTCCTAGAAATCATACTGGAGAAAAACCCTACAAATGTAAGGAATGCGGCAAAGCCTTTACCTATTGTTCCAGCCTCAGACAGCATCATAGGATTCATTCTGGTGTCAAACATCACAAATGTAAAGAATGTGGCAAAGCCTTCTACCATAAGTCACTCCTTACGCAACACCAGAGCATCCATGCCGGGAAGAAGCCCTACTGCTGTAAATTTTGTGGCAAAGCATTTAATCAGAGATCAACTGTTACTCAACACCAGAGGATTCATACTGGAGAGAGGCCCTACCATTGTAAAGACTGTGGCAAAGCTTTTCACCAAAGGTCAAGCCTTAGCCTACACCAGAGAGTTCATACTGGAGAGAAGCCCTACAAATGCAAAGAATGTGGCAAAGCCTTCAACCGTAATTCTCTCCTTACTCAACACCAGAGGATTCATACTGGTGAGAAGCCCTACCATTGCAAAGATTGTGGCAAAGCTTTTAATAAAAAATCAAGCCTTACTCAACACCAGAGAATTCATACTGGAGAGAAACCCTATTCTTGTAAAGATTGTGGCAAAGCTTTTAATCAAAGATCAAGCCTCAGCCTGCACCAGAGAGGTCACACTGGAGAGAAACCCAATAAATGTAATGAATGTGGCAAAGCCTTCAACCGTGTGTTCTTCCTCACTCAACACCAGAAAATTCATACGGGAGAGAAGGCTTACCACTGTAAGGACTGTGGCAAAGCTTTTAAACAGCGCTCAAGCCTTACCCAGCACCAGAGAGTTCATACCGGGGACAAGCCTTACCTCTGTAAGCACTGCGGGAAGGCTTTTACTCAGAGGTCAAGCTTTACTCGGCACCAGAGAATCCACACCGGAGAGAAGCCCTACAAGTGCCAAGACTGTGACAAAGCTTTCAGCCGCAACCTCCTTCTAATCCAACACCAGAGAATTCACACCGGAGAGAAACCGTACCACTGCCAAGACTGTGGCAGAGCGTTTAATCAAAGATCGAGCCTGACTCAGCACCAGCGGGTTCATACTGGGGACAAGCCCTTCTGCTGTAAGGACTGTGGCAAGGCATTCACTCAGAGGTCAAGCTTTAACCGGCACCAGAGAATCCACAGCGGAGAGAAGCCGTACAAGTGTAAAGCGTGCGAGGGTACCTTCAGCTGCAGCTCCCGCCTCGCTGAGCACCAGTGCGCTTCCTTAGGCAGCTGCTTCCAAGACACAAAGTTCCTCCAGTATGTGTGAGTTTACCGTTCTGTTACAGCCAGCTCGCAGACCGTAGGATTCATTGTTAGACCTGTGATGTGTTTTATATAAAAGATACTTCTTCTGTTGTTGCAATTCTGGGAATCTGTGGATTCCCAGAATATCACATTCTGGTTTAATTGAGTAATAGTTTTCTTTCTTGTCATTTTGTCAAGTGGTTCTGTGTTAATTGCATTCTCAGATGTATTTCCCACAATGTAAACATAAAACATATACGCTGTTACACAGAGAAACCCTGTCTGGAAAACAACAACAACAAAAAATATGTTGTCCAATGTATACATAAAACTGTCCACCAGACTTCACACTAGGGTAGTTTTTGGAGGGCACCATTCAGTCCCTCTGTGACTTACAGCCCCATCTCTAAACTGTGTAGCATGGAGCTTGGCTGTCTCCTTCAGTTGTGTTGATCATTTCTTCTACAGCACAGTTAAGATGATATCATTCAGTATATAGCTGCTGCATGCTGGATCCACACTTCTATAAAATTGAATTACACAGGGGGAGGGCTATTGTGTAACAGCATGCGTGTGAGAGTCAGCGGGTAGCACTCAGTCCTCTATCATTTTGTTTTTGGGAATGGAACTCAGCTCGGCTCCTCAGGCTCGTCTGCAAGCTCCTTTATCTGAGTCATCGCTTCTGTGGTGGGACTTTAGGGAGGGTGTCTCTGGCTCGACTAGAACGGCCTCTATGGCGCGGAGCACTGCTGTCGTCCTCCCTGCCATATGAGAAAGGCAGGCAGGCCACCTACAGTTTCAGCACAGGGCTTATCATCCCCCTGCGACTTGAAGACGTGACCATACTTAAAAGTGAGGACATACAGAAAATGTAGGGAAACATTTTTATGCTGAGTTTTCAAAACCAACCCACAGAGCTGGAGGCCTTTTGGGGTAGTCTTTTGTGATCTCCAGGTCATGTCTAGTTACATGTCACTGCTGGAAGGCTGTGTGTCCGTGTCCTGGCGATGATGAGTGTGGGATCTGTAAGGGCGAGGGAATAGTGGCAGCACACTTGATCTGACACATTATCAGGAGGGAGAAGAGCTGAGAAGACTGAAACAGACACCACCTAGCGCAGAGCTATGCACAGCTTACTACACTATACACTGAGTGTTGTCTGCCTCGGCCGACGGAGGACCAGTCCTGTCACACTGTCGAAGGTTTCTACTGGGGCCGTTTCATTCTCTGTGTTGGCCTAGAGTCCAGGATCACTGCGAACTGTCTCACTGCACCTAGGACCTGCCAGATTTTTAGGGCTTCAGGTTGCACATTGGTTCAGGCTAACAATAGGACAGAAAGGAGTGAATGATTCAGAATTCCTTCACAGAAGCGTTTTTGGTTCTATGAAGGAATCATTCCAGTTTTCTGGTACTCAAAGGAGGAAACCTGTGTCCACCTGCAGGCAAAATATACTCAATAAATAAATTTCTTTCCATAGATCTCCTTTCTAAGACAACAGCAAGAACAAACACAAAGCTGCCATGGCTGGAAACTTGTAGAAAACTTCAGTGTAAAATAAGTGGACAAATAATTGAACTTATGAGTTGATGAGCATGAAGAAGGGAAGGAATGACTGACAGATTTGAATTTGTTTGGAAAAGATTGATTTATTGTATTATACATTCTGATGCACTTCTATAAGGGCATTTTCTAGAAGGGTTCTTATTTCTATTTGTGTTGCTTTTTCCTTGTTGGAGGATTTAGACGCTAATAGAATTATCTTAGAAAAATTTAGGAGTTATGTTAACTTGGCTGTTGTTTTATGTTATGAAGTGACAAAGTAATTGTAGTTTGCTTTCTGTTGCTGTGACAGATAACTGTAACTAAAAGCAGCTTGGGGAGGACATGGTTGGTGTTAGCTTCCTTTTGCATGTAAGAGTCTGTCATAGAGAAGTCAGGATGGGAGCTAAAGCAGGAGCAGGGGATGGACCTGTGGAAGAGAAGCTCACTGGCTTGCTCCCCCTGGCTCCTGCTCAGCCAGCTTCTCTAAACATCCCAGGACCACCTGCCCTCGGGTGGCACTGTGCACAGTAAGCTAGGTCCTCCCACATGAGTCAGCAACCAAAACCATTGCAGACACTGTGATGGGGCAGCTCCCTAGCTCCTCAGCTGAGACTCCCACTTTCCACGTGACTCTTGGTGTGGCAAGTTGAGAATAAGAACAAACAAGGACGGTACAGTGTCAGGTGGTGATTAGGGAGGGCAACAGAGTAGCTATGGTAGCAACACAGTAACCAGGAGCTTGCATCCTACTTAGGGTTCCACACAGATGCTCAGAAGAGGCCTGCTCAAGGCGAGACCAACCAGCAGTCTCCCCTCAAAAGAAGAAACAATAGGTCAGTACATTTGGTGGATACACTGGCCTCAGACTTTTCCCAGACCCCAAAGAAGATAAGTCTGTTTGGTGGGATGGCACCTTGATTTCTTATTAAACCTGTGTCCAGAAATGTTCTCCCAGATACTCTGCATTGATTCTTGAGAACTGCTCCAAATACAAAATAACAAGCACAAAGTCAGTAAGATTTCCATTGAACGACTTTAGGAATTCTCCTTTGTCCCAGTTACGGTGTGTAGTCCTTAATTCTCTGCATCAACAATAAAGGAGTGACGTGGAAACAAGCTGTTGGCTCTGCCATCTGTGTGGCTCATCATGCACGATGAAACAGTACCCAGATGCTAGCTCTTACGTTGTGTTGCGAACAATATGAAGTTTCCAGCTCACAACTTCACAACGTGCTGTGAGCACACAATGCCAGGTTAAATAGACATTTTGTACATGACTATCTGCATCTTGTTTTCCAAGTGGTAACTTATGGATAGGTGCCTACAGCAGACTTTAAGCAGAGGGATTTAAGATTTGCAGTATTCTCTGAGAACTGAGCCTGTGTTCTGAGAAGAGATAATGTGCACAGGCCTTGTGCTGTGCTTTTTCTCTGCTGTAGGCTCCACATGGTGGCTGTGAACACCAACAAGAACCCTGCTTACGATGCCACTTCATGAGTGTCCCCTCAATTTCCTCAAATTCACGGAATTACAGTGCCTTAGATTGGGGTCCGCAAGTATTTTCTTCCTCCAAAGGCAAGGTCACTAGCATAAGTCCACAAGGTAGTGTGTGTGTTTGCTTTGGTGCCAGTGCCATGCTGTTTTTTAAACTTGAGAATTTTATAACTATGTTTTGATCACATTTCTTTTTAAAGTCTTTTTATTGCACTATACATTTTTCTCTGCTCCCTTCTCCTCCTCCCCTCTCCCCTTTTACCCTCTCATGATCCCCATACTCCCAATTTACTCTGGAGAGCTTGTCTTTTTCTCCTTCCCGTGTTTTATGTCTAAAAGCCACTTATGAGTGAGTCCATATTATATTTGTCTTTCTGGGTCTGGATTACCTCACTCAATGTGGTGTTTTCTAGCTGGTCATGTTCTCCTATTTCTTCCCCAGTGACACACCATTGCCTTTAGGAGGATATAGTGTAGTTTGAAGTCTGAAATGCTGTTTCCAGCATTACCTTTCCTCCTCAAGACTGTGTTAGCTATTTGGAGGCATTTTATAAGTTTTAGGATTTAAAAATATTTCTATAAAGAATGTCATAAAAATTTTGATTAAAATTGCGTTGAGTCTACCTATCACTCTTGGTGCTATGGATTCGGCCCAGCCGTGAGCATGGGAGGTCTTTCCTGTCTTTAGTGTCTTGTACACTTTTGCTGTAGAAGAGTTTAACATGTTTGGTTAAGCTTTGTGTTTGTGTCCATAAACATGAGCACGGGGAGGCTGGATGTAAACTGCAGGTGTTGGTTCTCAGGTGCTGTCTGCTTGTCTCCCTGGTGTGGATTCAGCAGGTAGGACGAGGCAGGTGTTCAGCAACCCTAGAGAAGTGCAGTCTTCTTCCCAGTGCTGAGAGGCGGGCACACACTACCACGTGCGTACTTTCTCACATGGGTTCTGGAGACCGAATCCTGCTGTTCATGCTCTCAGCCCAGCATTTTGCCAACTGTGCTCTCTCCCCACACCTAGGTACATTTCTGAAGATGTCATGGGTGGAGCTTCTCTGATTTCTAGTTCACGAACCTTGCTGATTTTGATTCTTGCTTCTTTGCTAAAACTACCAGATGTAAGAAGCTTCTGGGTCTTTTGGGTGTTTTAAGTATAGTATATGTCCTACAAATCAGTTATTTAAGTTCTTTCTGTTAGATCCTTTCATTTCCCTTCGTGCTGTAACTAGGATTTCAAAAAATTGCTTTGGTCAAGAGTGGTTAGATTGGACGTGTGCCTCCTTCCTGATTTTAAACGCGGTTCTTTCAGTTTTTCCCCAATTGGTGTGATATTGGCAACAGTTTTCAGGTGTTGAAGTAGGTATGATCTTACTAGTTTCTTCAGGAGTGTTGAATTTTGTCAAAGGTCATTTCCAATATTGGTTGGAATGATGATATGAGCTTAGTCCACATTTCTGTGTGCTATCAGTACTTACTGATTTGTGTATATGGAACCAGTTTTCATTCCTAGTGTGGAACCAAGTAGATGGCATATGATCTTTTGCTGTGTTCTTGCATTGAGTTTGCAAGTATTTTATTGGGGATTTTTGCATGTAGATTTGCCATGAAGTTCCTTTTTTCCCTCCCTTCCTATCCATTTTGTTCTTAGCAGGGGAATGAGTTTGGAAGTACTCTCATTTTTATTTTTATAGACTATTTTGAGGAACATTGGTATTCAGGTGTTGACTGAGTTTTCTGTCCTTTCTGGTTCCCACAATCCTTAAGTCCCAAAGAAATCACACAGAGGTCTACATTAGTTATAAACTGACTGGCCCATTAGCTCAGGCTTCTTATTAACTCTTATAACTTTGACTAACCCATTATTCTTATCTGCATTAGCCATGTGTCTTGGTACCCTTTTTGGCAGGGCAGTCACATCTTGCTTCTGTGGCTGGGACAGGACTGCAGAGGAATGGGCTTCCTTTTGTCCAGAATTCTTCTGGTCTCATTGACCCACCTCTACTTTCTGTCTGGTTGTCTCGCCTATACTTCCTGCCTGGCTACTGGCCAATCAGCGTTTATTTAAAATATAACTGAAAGAATACAGACCATTGTCCCACAGGATTCAGGTTCTTCAGTTGTCTGGTGGGATGCAGCAGTGAAGCCATCTTAGTCCTGGTTTCTTCATTGGGCAGCTGCTACGTCTTCCATCACGTTGTCCATGATAGATCTCTTCAGTTTCTTAGATCCTCACAATGATTGTGTGTCTAGAAGAACAGTCTACATTTTTCAATCTATTGAAACATATTTGTTAACTGTCTGTGTATTTCATAGTATCTTGAAGTATCATAGAAACTTGGATTTCAGTAGTATCAGTTTTATTTGATTTAATTGTATCCAGTTTTCTCTCTTATTTATGTTACTTAGCTGTTTTTCTATGTTATCTTTTCAAGCAGGTAGCCATTCCTTTCTTTAATCCTTCATGATTTCTCTTTTCCCAGTTCATTAATTTGAGATCAGAACTTAGTATTTTTTTTTTTTTGTAGGTGTTAGGTTTGGCTTATTCTTGTTTTCTACAATCTTGAGATAGCATCATTAAGTTATTTACTTAATGTCTCTTTAATTCATGACTATATACGTTTCTTTCCTATAACTGATTTAGCTATATCCCACACATATAACTTTTTTAATTTTCATTTGATTCTGTGAAGTTTTTAATCCTCCCATTTCTTCGGTGAACCACTAACATTCAATAGTATATTATTTAAGTTTCATATATTATTTTCTCACAGTTGATTTCTGGTTTTATCCCATCATGATCTGATGGAGTATAAGAAGTTATTCAATATTTTTATTTGTTAAGATTTACTTTAGGGTCTGATATAAACTATTTTGGAGAAAGTTTCATTGGCTGCTGAGTTCAGTGTGTATTCTGTAGCTATCAGGATATTCTTTGTGTGAGAGTGTCTGTGTCTAGGATGTTTGGTCTTTGGTGCAGTTTAAAGCTTGCTGATATTTTATCTAGATGCTCTATGTATTGATGAGAGCAGGGTGTTGAAATTACCTACTGTTGTATCTGTATTTATCTGTTCTTTATGTCCAATAGTGTTTGTTTTATGAAATTGTCCTGCCAGTGTTCACTGTGTGTGTGTTTGTACACAACTGGTTTATCTTCTTGATGAACTGGTCCCCTTATTAGTTGGTGCGGGAGAATTGTCTGTATTCTGTCAATTATGTTTTAAGTAAACGCTGATTGGCCAGGCAGGAAGTATAGGTGGGTCAACCAGACAGGAAGTAGAGGCAGGGCGATGAGAACAGGGGAATGCTAGGAAGGAGGAAGCCCATTCCCCCCACTCCACCCAGACTCGGAAGAAGCAATATGTAATCTGTCCCACTGTGAAAGGTACTGAGCCACATGGCTAACATAGATCAGAATAATGGGTTAATATAAGCTATAAGAGCTAATAAGAAGCCTGAGCTAATGGGCCAATCAGTTTATAACCTAATGTAGACTCTGTGTGATTTTCTTTGGGGCTTGCTGGCTGTGGGGTACCGGGCGGGATGGAAACCCCAACGAGCAGGCCCCCTAATGTTACAATTAGTACTTACTCATTTCTAGTTTCAACTAATTTTGCCCTGAAATCTCTTCAGATATTAGGATAGTTACAGTAGCTTGTTTTCTGGGTCCGTTTTCATGGAATATCATTTTCCATCCTTCCAGGCTGTGTGTCTTTGCTAGTGATGTTTATTTCAAGCAGGCAACAAAAATTGAATCCTTTTTCGTTCAAGGAGCCAGTCTCTGTTTTAATTGGAGAGCTAACACTAGTTATACTTAGGTTTGTTATTGAAATTTACATACTAGTTTCTATTTTTTCTGATTGTTTGGAATAGTCTATTTTCAAATTAATCATAGTGTATTGCTGCTTTATTGTGATACTGTCTTAATCCTAATAATCATTTGATTATTTGTTTAGTAAGATTTGTTCTTTCTTAAACTCTTAGTATTATATATATTGTTTTCTTGGTGTAGGATACCTTTATATATTGTTTGCAATATTGGCTTAATGGTATTAAATTATTTTGGTATACAGTTATCTTGGAAGGTTTTATTTCTCCACTGATTTTAAAGTATAGTTTTACTGTGAACACTACTGTTGGTTGGTAGCCATTTTCTTTCAGGATTTGAAATACATCATTCCCTGTTACGTTGGTCTAAAGAGTTTTTGCTGAGAATTCTACTGTTATTCTGACCAGTTTTCCTTTGTAAGTAACAAGATGGTTCTTTCTTGGAGCCTTCAGTGTTCTGTGTGTTACTCCTGTGGTTTCACTAGGATTTTACATAGAGAAATGGATGTCCATATATTTTCTTAGATTTTAGCTATTTCCAGCTAGTTCATGAAATGAGTTTTCTGTGCCTTTAGGCTGTATTTCAGCTCCCTCTTCTATACAAAAGATTCATAATTTTTGTCTCTTGATCGTGTCCCACAAGTCTGGATTATTATGACCATGATCGCTCATTCTTGTTGCTCTCTGGATGTAAGAGTTCATCCGCCGCATGCACAGTTCCTCAGTCTTTCTTCGCCTTGCTCTGGTCAGCTGGAGAACCTTCCTGGGGAGTTCTTCTTATAAGCTTTACAAGATCTTTTCCCAGAGCATTTTCCTTCTCTTTGCTTAATTTCTCATCTAAGCTGTGACTCATTTTAAAAAATTATTTGCTTTTTTTATTTGTATTCTTTTAAAGTTATTGATCATTTCTTACAGCAGGCTTTTGAATTTTTTGTCAAGCATTTCATGCACATCATTATCTTTACATTTGAATATTTAAGGGTTATCGGCTTTGGATGGAGTTATTTTTCTTGCTTTTTCAGATTGTGTTTTTGTGTTTACCTTTGAGACACAAGAGTCTTAGCAACCAGCCTTCTCTTAAGGGTTCAGTGCCTGGCGGGACTTCTTGGGGAGAAACCCCGAGATAACATCACAGCACACAGCCAAACCTGATATATAAATGTAGCATGAAACAGCAACACACACTGTGTTCCCAGTGGTAACAGGAGGAAGGGCACAAAAATAAGATAGGTTAAAGAAATGGAAAACTAATAGTTTGAAAGTGAATGGTGAAAGGGAAAAGGAAAATAGAAAGAAAAAAGTTCCAGATTAGATTTGAGAAAAGGCGAGGGAAGGAGCAGCACGCAATCAAAATGGAGAGAAAAGTCCGATCTCTCCCTCAGGGAAGACATGGAGACGGCTCTTCCCTAGGCAGCCGATGTGGGAGTGGAGCAAGCAGTACATTGTTTTCCTTGTCCTCCAGATGGGCAGAGTCTGACAGTAGAGAGGCCGATCCTTGTCCTGCCACCCTGCAGGAGCTGAGAGAAAGTGTCCACTTCAGGGTTCTGTGTGCGCCGATGTGTGATGGAAAACTGTAACCCTGCATATTTATGCCAGACACCTGTTTCCTGGTCCTGTGAGTGGGTGTCCACAGGCACCAGAGTCACTGTCCGTGTGAGTCTGAGCATGGGAAGTACGAAGACAGTGGGAGCATATCCTCTGAGTGTCTCTGAGCATGGAAAAGGTACCCACGCCAAACGCTCACCTAGCCCTGCCCGTACTTCCCATCTCAGCCCCACAGAGATGCGCAAGGGCGCACACAGCGTCTTCACTCCCTTTGGACATTGGAACCGCTTTAAATAGGAAAGAGCGGTACTCTTGCCACGTAGAACTGGGGAAGAATTTTAAGTAACAGTTATTTTCCCGAGGTGGCTGCTGGCTCCCTGTTAGATGACCTGTTAGACTTCCCTAGGACGGGGAGGAGACTGCAGCATCAGCATGCTGCAGGGATCCCAGAACTGTTTCAGACTCTGCAAGCTGCCAAGTTTTAGGTTTCAAAACTTAAGTCTCTGTGTAGCCCTGATGAGTGGCAGCTCCCCCTCTCCTCACCATCCTCTGGGGTACACACTGGTAATATTGTGTTTCCATTCCAGCCGAAGGGTCTGTAATTTCTAGATTTAGTCTGATTGCTGCCCAACTGGATGGTGGTAGTTCAGACTGAGGGGCTTCCAAGTGGAGCCTGATCTCAAACCTGAAGATCTGCATGTAGCCCAGGCTTTACACAAGGGATGTGTAGATATTCCGACAGAGTTTATCTTTGGGATTTGTTAAGACTACAGCTCAGGCTAGACCCTTAGAGCAGAGGTTCTCAACCTTCCTAATATTGTGACCTTCTTGCACATGAAAGGAGAGGCGGGAGAGCCAGAAGCTGTGCACTGGCTCAGTGGATTGATACACTACGTCTTCAGAGAAGTCTAGTTGGTGACTGTCCTGGACAAACAAGATCTGACAGCAAGGTGACATCTTGGAAAACACCTAGCCTGCTAAATTTGGTAAATGAGGCCCAGCTAGAAACTTCTACCAGATCAGAGAGAGCCATCCTGAGGCTTCCCAAGTACTGCTCATGGGCCAGACCTTATCCCTCAAGAGCAGGCTATGTCTAAGAGCAGTAATTACTGCTGAACACTGCACAGCCCTTCACTCTGCCTACTGACCCCATCTTGTAGGCAGCCTAGTGACCATGGCAGCGGCAACAGCATGTTCTGCTCTGGGTGCACAGGGTGAGAAGAGGGCAGAGGATGGGCCCACCGGATCTCAGCTCAGACAGCTGCTCCCGTTTGTAGAGCACTGAGTCTAAGGAGGACTAGGTCCCAGCTCTCTCGACCTCCTGCTTCCAGGACCTCCCAGCGCAGAAAAATAGCTCAAGGCCCATTGCCTAAGGGATAACTGCTACTCACTTTTTAATTTTGCTAAATCCTTCCCCAGAGAAATGAGGTTCAAGACAAAACAACAACCTCGTTGTACACTGAGTTAAACTAATCCAACTGTTAGTGAATTTTGCCTTATCTAAAAAACAAACAAACAAAAAAAAACCAGCAGCAAGAACAAAACCCACTGTGACTAAGTGAAGATTTCCCATTGTTTTCAATAACCTTGGTAAAGAGTACTAAGCAAACAAGTGTGTGCAAGGAACCCCCTGCTATCTCTGCAGCACAGACCTAACAAGTCCCTGCTGCTGGAGTCCATGGCTGTCTGAATGAATTATCTGTCACCTTTGGCAATTGAAGATAATGAGATGTGCTTGTCAGATCCATAAGAAAATTAGGGTTGGGGAGTTAGGAAGGGGAATTCCCATGTTTGCCTCCCTCAGGTACGTTCTATCTCAAAAATTCTCTAATGACTCACGAGTTTATTTCTTCATGTAGTCCAGGCTTTACACATTCCCAAGGGATGTGTAGATTTCCTGACAAAAGATTATCTTTGGAATTTAAGTCTACAGCTCAGGCTAGACCCTTAGAGCAGTGGTTCTCAACCTTCCTAATGCTGTGACCCTGTAATATAGACAGTTCCTCATTGTGGTGACCCCAAGCCATAACCTTTTGTTGCTTTTTCATAATGAATTTTGATACTGTTATGAATCATAATGTAAATATTTTTGAAGGTAGAGGGTTTCCAAAGGGGTCCTGACCCCAGGCTGAGAACTGCTGTCTTAAAGAGAATACTTGCCCAACAACATCTTGAACAGATTGAGGCTAGTTATTACTTCAGGTCTCCACAAACAGTGAAATTTCTATCAAAGTACCTTATGCCAATTTCTTCCTTGCCTCTACTTTCTTAAATAAGCTCATAGTTGGCAATGACAGGTGTCCCTGTTGTTTAAGAAGTTACAAAACAATTCTGTTGAGAATTTTTTATTTAAATTCACACATTAAACTACAAATCTGCCAAACGTTTCAGTGCCTCAAAATGAGATTTCTTAAATAAGATCACCATATTATGATCTAGGGAATCAATCAAGAATATATGGTGATTATAAATCTACATGCATTTGCGGTCCAGCATAGCACATTTTCAGCATTTAGGAAACTGAAGCAGAACCAAGAATTTGTGACCAGTTCGAGTTACATTCTGTACCAAGCCAGTATCTCCATGCATCTAATAGTGAAGCACCTAACCTCGTAAAATACATCGACTCAGAAGATAGGCCCTGTTGTGATCCAGCTGCCCTCACTCCCCCTGACTAACAATGGAACTTCCTTGTGGTCTGTAATTGACAAGGATGTTTGTGTACTTTCTGGCTGGTGGGTCTCCACAGAAGGAGTAGAGAGAGGTATAAAAGGTTGCTGGGCAAAATAAAGGTTGCTGTTCTTCCACCTGAGAAGAAGCCTCCGTGTCTCAATCCTGTCACACACCCACACCCCTCCCCCGCCAGTCTTGGCTATCCAGGCTGCCCTGGCCGTAGCAAGTGGAGGTCCCACCGAGATCTGGAAAGTGGGGATATGTGAACTGGGTCACTCCAGCCGCCGACTAAATTGAGGAGCGTATTGGGGAAGGTAAAGTGTTTTTATTTTTCATCTCCAGAGATAACTCTGAGGGACATCCTCCAAAAGATAAGCAAGTATAAAGAGCCGAGAGGGTGAATTGAAAGGCCTCAAAAAGTAACTGAAACTCTTAAAGCAACAAGGCACGGAAGTAACAAGGAAGAGAGCCGAAGATTTTGTACAGGAGGGGGTTTAAATGTTCCAGACTGGGAACAAGGCAAGTCCGATTAAAATGAGTATGTGTGTCTTCATCCCCAGAGATGCTCTGAGGGATGCCCTCTGGAGATTGGCCAGTAGGGAAGTAAATAAAAAGGAGGCAGGAAGGTGAATTGAGGACCTCAAAAGATAGAATGTGTAGAGATATATGTTATTGTGTTGATTGTATTGTCTTTTGTGTTCTGGACTGGAGAAGGACATTTTATTCTGGAAACTGCTAAGAAAGGTTATTTTGACTTTAAAATGCAGGCCTAAGGATTTGATGCTTTGGAAAAGAGGTTTTGCTTTTGTCTCCACAGAGGATGAAAACCTGTGCATTCATTGCAAATTTATGTGGTTTCAACCACCAAGACCTCCTGAAATGTTGAAAATACTCCCAAGAATGCAGCACCCCCGCTCAGCAGGAAGTAGCCAGTCAGGTTGATGACGCCCAAACTCCCTAAAAGATTGTTCAAGTGGGACCCCTTCAGTGATTCTGGAGCAGGAGCAGCGAGCCTGCTTCTCTGAGTTCTGCTCCACTCCATGCAGCAGTTTGGATTCAGAGTGAGTGCGGCTGGGGCCAGAAGGCAGCTGGAGCAGAGCTTTGCCACCACAGCTACTGCTGACGGACTTGCTCTCTCACAGACTGTGCAGACGGCTGAGACTGTCAACCAGCTTGCTGTAAAGAGCCAGCAATGCTTTGGACATATTCAGTTGGGCATATTGACCTTGAGCCAACAAGTAACTCTGGTTCAGGAGCAAGTGGACTATCTTTGGACTTTTCAACAGTTAATCATGTTATGTGTGTTACTAATAGCTCTGTATTGCATGCTTCTGCTACTGTTATGGAACTCAGTTATATGAGAGGGCTTTGGAATACTGCTTTTGTTAATTTTACCACCCACTTAGTGCATGCTAGATGTTTGCAGCACTGGTCTGGCTCATTGGTGCTGTCAGTCCTGGGGTGGAGCAAGCCCGTTTTGTGCTTCCTAGAATACAAGTGGTTGTCACTCAAACTGTTCAGTCAGGGCTAAGAAACCGTTGATCCTTCTCTGCAGAATTCTCCAGAGAACCCTGGGGATTTCTGTTATGTTGAAGATGAAGTTTGGTATGGAGTATTGAGCAACAGTGTGGGCCACATCTACCCTCTTTACCTGGTGCCCCAGGTGTGGCTGGACTAAGTGTTGCTGACAGGTCAGGAGCATCCTGCTTCTCAGGTCTGGAGGCCTGGCCACCATGGCCCTGGATCCTAAAACAAAGAAAGTATCACACACAGAGGCACCATTTGCCAATCTCTAACTCCCTTTCTTGCTTGGGAACTTGATCTTATCAGATACTCTGTGGAGCAGGCAACCTCACTCTAGCTCCCAGTTCAGTGGTGTCCAAGCATGAGTCATCTCGGCTCAGGCACCAGTGAGGTGTATTTATTCCATAAAATTCATAAAGAATCAAGCTAGCACAAAAATCATTACATTTCACCAAAAATATATCTGGCTCCCCTAGCAGATGTCACCAGTGTGTAAGAATGATACCACTCTCATAATCTCATGAGAAGAACTTTATGACAGAATTACTTATACTTCTAGCAGAAGTCAACAAAGGGATTTAAATTCTATAGTATTCATTTATTATCAGTGTCTGTGCATGTTTATGTGTGCACCCATGGTGAGTTTGTGTGTACTGCATACACGCTAGTAACGAGCAAGAGGAATTATTAACAATTGCACAACCGGGTGCCTCTGGTCTCCGAGGAGGCAGAGCTCCCCTGAACAACAATTCCAGCAAGCTTTTATAGGCAAAAACAACAACTGTCGGGGCAAGTGAGGGCAGCTGGATCACAACAAGGGTCAGACACCTTAGGACATAGTTGTTTGTTCCAACCTGTTCTCAGTAAACCCCAAGATGTTGTTTTTCAAGGTAGGCAGGATATGTGTGGGTGGGGAAATGAGGAAACTGGCCAGAGAAATAGATTTTTCAAATTTTATCTTTTAAATAAAGACTAAAAGACCCTAATTTCTAGGGTTCAGGGAAGGATTCCCCAGACTCAATAAGCCACACCAATGGATACAAACAGCAAGAGGTTCTTTAATGTTGAAGGCGCCAACGGGGAACTCAATACTCCAGTGAGACTGAGCCCCCCTGGTATTCTTCCAGCAAGCATTTATAGGGTCTCAGAGTTACATAATAGGGAACCATAGCAACAGCAATATCATTGGTCAACTCAAATTAACATATGGGGGGATCAACATCAGGATGAAAACAAGTCTAACAGGATGAAAACAAGTCTAACAGGACGAAAACAAGTCTAACAGGATAAAAACAAGTCTAACAGGACAAAAACAAGTCTAACAGGACAAAAACAAGTCTAACACGATAAAAACAAGTCTAACAGGATGAAAACAAGTCTAACAGAATGAAAACACGTCCATTTCCTTTTGGTAGAAATGGTCCACAGCACTCACTGATAAGGAAGGCTATTGTACAGTAAATTGTCAGTATTCTCTGGTTCAGCATATCTTATAACTGTATAGATTGTGCAGTTACCAAGTTGTCAGAACCTTAAAAACAAAAACAGGTCTAAATTAAGCCAGTTTTCAGCCAGTTTCTGCCTCCTGAGCTTTGATACACAAAGGACTGGGTGTTTTTCTCAAGACTGCTCCTGCCTTCCACAGATATCCTGTTTTGCCCCCTTGGCAGGTGCAGCTGGTCTCAAGGCTGCTTCTGCTACTCATAGGTATCCTGTTTTTCCCTAGGTAATCACAAAAACATCACACAAACATCTTAAGATGGAGACTAGGGTTGGGGTCTTTCAAAGACATACATGTAAAAAGTACGCAGCCCAACAGAGGGTCATGTTCCAGGCTGCTAACAGTCTGCAGCAAAACATAATTTGAATTATTACAGCAGCAGGCTCCAGAAGTTGCCCCAGTCCCAAGGCCCCAGAAGATATTTTCCAAAAGTTAGTTGGTGGTGGCCAGAACACGGATATGTAAGGTGTCGAGCACCAGGACTTGGGTGTCCATCCCCAGGCCCAAGGAGGTGATGTGCAAGAGGCCAAAGGCGGTATCCAGCCCAAGGCCCTACACGGAACACAGCCTGAGGTCTTAAGTGTGCAGGCTCAGCAGACCAAAGGAGGTGTCCACCAAAAGGACCCGGAAGTTGTCTAGCACCAGGGCCCAGATGATGTACTTCTCTTGGGGCAGAGCCCACTGGGTCACCGGCATCCAACTCCTCCAGCTGGGCCTCCACATGGGCTGCGGGTGGAGGGACCACCTCCGGCTGGTGGACTTTTGGTGCGGCAGCAGCAGCAACAGAGGCTGTGATGGTGGTGGGCAGGCCCATCTCCAGCTGGTGGGGGGTTGTGGTGGACAGGCAACAATCTGGCTGGTGGGCCTCTGGGGCAGCAGCCGCCACAGTGGTGGCTCTGGTGGTGGTGAGCGGGCCCATCTCCAGCTGGTGGGCCTCTGGGGCAGCAATGGTAGTTGCCTCTGTGGTGGTGGTGGGTGGGCACATCTCAGGCTGGTGGGCCTCCTTGGCAGCAGTGTGCAGCGAGGCTCCCTTGGGCTGGTGGGCTTTTGGGGAGGTGGTATGAGCCAGGGCACCCTTGGGCTGGAGGGACTCTGTGGCAACAGTGGGAGGTTGGGCACCCTCGGGCTGGTGGGCCTTCGGAGCGGCAAACATGGCTTCCCTGTGAATGGACTCCATCTTGTCTCTCTCTCACACACACACACACACACACACACACACAGAGAGAGAGAGAGAGAGAGAGAGAGAGAGAGAGAGAGAGAGAGAGAGAGAGAGAGAGAGATTAGTTACAAGGAATAGTATGATTTTCTTTCTCAGATCAATCAAATAAAAATACTGAATAAAAAGACTCATCTAAAGAATGAACTGGGAACTATAACACTAAGCTCAAAAAACAGTAGCAAACCTGGCAAATTCCATTCAGGGCTGCAGTGGGCAGGAAAATCAGCATCAAAAAGATGAAAACAAAAGCAACTTATGACAGAGAGCTATTGAATATTCACAGGGAATGAGACAGTACTTCTCTCACTCACTGGCAGCTAAGAAGAAGTGCTTGTTTTATTATTGTAAAGTGCTCTGCTATTAATTACAGAGTGATAAATAAAAGCAATCACATCCAATTTGAGAAATGAGATCCAGACCTCAATAGACTGTGCATTCCTTTCTCTGACACTGACATCTGAAAACAAACCAACACCACCAATGACAACAAAAGCCAGAAAACCTGATGGAGGAGTGTCTGTGTGTTAATTTCACTGGCTAATAAAGAAACTGCCTCGGCCTTTTAATAAGACAGAAAATTAGGTAGGTGAAGTAGACAGAAGAGAATGCTGGGTAGAAGGCAGTGAGGAAGATGGTTTAGGCAGTCGCCATAGTGAGTCGCCATGCTTCTCCTCTCCAAGACGGATGCAGGTTAAGATCTCTCCTGGTAAGCTACCACCTCGTGGTGCTACACAGATTACTAAATATGGGTTAAAGGAAGATGTGAGAATTAACCAATAAGAGGCTGAAACTAATGGGCCAGGCAATGTTTAAATGAATACACTTTCCATGTAATTATTTGGGTAAAGCCAGCCGGGTGGCAGGACATAGCCTGCCGTTCTGTCCACAAAAACCCTCCAGTTCTGCAGGCCGAACTAGAACTGTGTGTTAGCAGTGCTCCATTAGCTGAGCCAGCTGTGAGCGTTCCCTTTCCAGAGCTCTGCTGGAGGGAAGGACCTCACAGAGAACGGCTTGGCATCCGAATGACAGATAATGGACTCTGTTCTATAAAGCTGGCAGGCACCATTTGAAGAGATACTGTTGCTCACTTAAAACATATTCTCATGTCCAGTGTGTTGGCACATTCCCCATATCCCAGCAACTTGGAAGGCTGAGGCAGGAGGATGACCAGGAGTTTGAAGCTATACAGGTTATCCGGTGCATCTGAGGACAACCGGGACAAACAGAGGAACCCTGTCTCCACAAAATGAAATCAAAGCAACTCCCTCCACAGTTCTTCAAGGAAGGGGTCACTTATTTTCTAAGTTAGTGTGACCAATGAATCAATATGTTTAATTGCACATTTAATTACAGGTGAAAGTGCTTTATGGGTAGTGAACACCTGCTCACTGGGTGTTTCAATGAGTTCAAAGTAAATTTAGAGTACTGTTGGTAACTTAGCATTGTCTCTTAGAAATAATAATAATAATAATAATAATAATAATAATAATAATAATAAGTAACTTAAATAATAGAAGATAACTCCAGGAAGGTTAGTGATACAGCCTTGCCAAGAAGCAGATGAAGTGCTGCATGTCAAGAGCTGATGAGCATGAGAGACGGATGATTGTGGATGGAAAGGGAATGCCAGTGTTTGGTGTTCACAGTCTGAGGTTCGACAGACGCACCCAGTTACATACTGGGACACTTGACCATTATCTGGGTATCACTGGACTCAAGGAAGAGAAAATTCTTTCCTAAAAACTGCAACACAGAAATGAGACATTACTAACTTCCCCTATGTGCATGCCCCCCCCCCCCCCCACACTCTTCTGTTGAATAAAATGGGCACTGTCAAGCCCTGTTCAGTGACAGGGAGATGTTTGAAACACGACATTGTTGTTGTTGTGAGACAACACAGAACAAATCTGCTCAGTTATATTGTCCAGAGTCACCAGGTGGTCCTGCCCATTGCTAGCTAAAATGTTATCGAGCAAGTGACTGCACAATGTTCATTAAGGGAATCAATCTAGATATATTTGATTTGGGAAAACTGAAAAAGGAAGGTTAATTTCAAAGCTTGTGGGTTTTGATTTTGATGAAGTGTGCAGTAACAATACAAACCAGCAAATTCAATTTATTTAGAATATTTTGTGACATCTACTTTATATCATCATTATTTTATTTGGAACACACACACACCTTCGTCCATTCTTGAAACAAAAATGCCCTGACAACAGAGTGTGAAAAATAGTGGTGCTTGTGGGTGTGGTGTGTACTGGCTAGTTTTTGTCAACTTAATTCAAGCTAGGGTCATTTGGGAAGAGCTATCATCACATGAGAAAATGCCTCTATCAGATTGGCCTGCAGGCAAGTCTTATAGGGGCATTTTCTTGGTTAATGATTGATATGAGAGGACCCAGCTCCCTATGGGCATGGAGGACTTGTAGGAAGGTTTTCAAAAGCTGCTGAGGTCAGGCAATGGGTGGCAGAGTCAGATTCTCTTCAGGAAGGCCCCATGAGCCCCGACATAGGGCTGTGAAAGGAAGCCTCACTCAGGATGTCAGAGAGCCAGGATTGTCGGGTGTTCACTGAGGAAAGCCATTCTGAGACAGGCTGTGTGTGCTGGAGATAGAGCAAGAGAGGCAAGGCCAGTGGAGACCAGAGGACACTACCACAGTGTGAGATGCTTGGAATGGAGCTATGGGATTTGTTTCCCATACTAGGTGCAGACCCGGCCTATGCCCTATTTTTCCTTTCTGTGCCCATATTCTTTCCTCTTAGAATGAAAACTTTAATTTTGTGCACTGTAAATCAGAAATAGTTGACTTAGTTTTTAACTTTACAGGTTATCACAGATAAGAGACTGCCTTGGGTATCACCAGAGACTTTGGGCTTTTGAGCAATTGGATCTCAAACTGTATAGATTTGGGGGACTCTTATAGAGGAACTAAATCTACATTGCTCCATGAGATGATCATGAGTCTTTGAGGCCCACGGGTGGAATTTTAAAGCTTAAATGATATGTCTGAGTGTCCAGCAGACAAGGGTTGACTTGAGGTGTTTCATCTTCATTGCCTGCCTACCGAGACCTGGAATTGCCTGGGAGACATACACCCGAGTGTGATGGTAAGGGCGTGACCAGATGGCAGGTGCAATCTAGGGGTGAAGATCTGTCTTGAATGTGGGCAGCACTGTGCATGGATTAGAGTCTCCGTCTTAATGAAGAGGAAGGAGCAGCACCTGAACATCAGCACTCACCTCTCTCTGGCTCTTGACTGTGGACATAGTGTGACAAGTGTTTCACACCCCCACGGCCTTCGTTTCCCCCCATGACAGACTGTGTCCCTTCTCTAATTGTGGGCTTTGTCAGGAGTTTTGTCCCGGATATGATGCAGGGATAGATACAGCCCCTTAGGTGGCATGCCTCTGGATGGCCAGCTTGATACTGAAATTATTTCCTATGCTTTTAAATTCGCTCTTCTTTTTTATTCTTGGGAAATAGATAAGGTTTATGTTTGGGGTTATATTTAAGTTTTAGCAAAGAATAGATTCTTATTACCATTTTTTATCTATTCTTTTGATTTAATTTTTACTGATATGTAAAAACATTCCGATTGTACATAGGAAAGGAGTCCCATGTAATATTTTCATGTGTGCACACAGGCACAATGTTTAAATCAGGATAAATATATTCATCTGCTAACAAATCCTATTTTAAGGTAAACAAATCTCAGAGGGCCCAAAGTAGTCACTCAGTTGGTAAAGTACTTGCCTCACAAGCATTAAATCCCAAGTCAGCCATGGCGATGCAGGTTTGTATTCAATCCTAGGCCTCACAGGCCAGTCAGCCAACCTAGCCGTACTGGAAAGGTCCAAACCAGTGACTGACCCTGTCTCAAGAATCAAGGCTCCTGAAAAATGATACCCAACATTGACTCCTGGCCTCCCCATGCACAAGCACCCAGGTGCAGCAGACATACACCTGCACATAAACGATAACTCACAAACATTTGAGAACTTTTCTAGCTTTTTGAACCTGGCAGCACGCTATTGTAATTACGCTTGCCTACCACACAATAGCACACAGGAACTCCATGCTTCTAGCCAAATAGAGCACAGCACATGTTAAACCAAAATATGAAATTTGGGGGGTATCTTCTTGTAGTTACAAGACATCAAGTTGTTCATTTCCACAGTGCTAACCTTAGGTACACAGACGTTTCTTCTCTGTAGGAGAATGAAGAAGGATGGAGGATGCTTTGGTTTTCCTCTAGTGTGGCATGGCATTTCACAGAAATCTGATGTATCCCTTGGTACTTTCATTATAGACTGGAAGCATGCCACTAACATTCAACATTCAGGCCACGTTCAGTAGGATTCTCCTGGCAGCTCTCGTTGACTCAGTTCCTCTAGCCAATGATCTGACAAGCGTCACAGTTACAAGTCCCTGGAGAGCTACAGTGCCTGACAACATTGCTTTTGTATACATCCCTGTTAAGAGAAAGTGAAACTGTGGACAATGAGAACTAGAGCAACTGTAGAGTTCTCAGGTCATGCACTGGCACTATATCCTACTGTTTTCTGCTCAGAGTTCCCAGGAATGTGATCTGCCACCAGGGGAAGACTTGACAACAAGCTGACTTTGAAACTATTTTTCCAGTCACTCTATGTATGCTTACTGAATTTTCACTGGTGTGTGTTTGTGTGTGTGTGTGTGTGTATGTGTGTGCATGCATCAGAGAGAGGCAGACAGACAGGCAACAGAGAGAGAGAGAGAAAAAGAGAGAGAGAGACAGAGACAGAGACAGAGATAGAGAGACAGAGAGAGAGGGAGAGAGAGATTAGATGAGCTCTCAGCGTAAGCCATTTTTTACTGGAGACCTATAAAATTCGAGTATTTGGTCTCTGCAGAGAATAGTCCATTTGAGACAACAAGAGTCCTAGCTTTGGCAATAACATCAACATGTTTGGCTCTCATGCAGGTTAAATGTCTGCTCCCAACATTTCAAGATGGCATGTATCAAATGCAGATGCTTCGAATAGCACTAGATTCTGTAAGCTTCACCAAGACAGCTCTGGCTTTAAAATGAAAGTGAAATGGAGACTAGAGTTTAGTTTTGTTGTAGGATTTATCATTTACTGTTATTGATTATTATTTGATTTATTTTGAGATGCTTTTAAAAACTGGTAGATGTTTCTGTTTGCCCAATTTTTTTTAAAGATTTTTTTTAATTATGTGTATACATGGGTATGTGTGTATGTGCACATAATTGCATATGCCTTTGGAGGCCAGAAGATGCTGCCAAATCCCTTGGAGCTAGAGTTACAGGTGGTTGTGAGCCTATAATGTGGGTACCGAGCACTGAAGCCAGGTCGTCTAGAAAGCAGTTTATACTCATGACTACTGAGCCTTCTGAGCCATCTCTCCAGTCCCTGAAGTTTCTTATGAAGGCTAAAGTAGTTGACTAGCCTAAGGACCTCTGTGGAAAGGGAGTCTGTAGAGTTGGGGATCTCACTGCAGTCTGGTTTTGTGTGGAATCGATGTGTTCAGGGAGGAACCCACAGAATGTGAGGAGGAGAGACTGCATTGCATTTGCCTGTTTTGCTGGCTTTCTCCTGGGAGCTCTTCCTTTCTTGTTTCCAGAAATTCTGTCAAAACACTTCAAGCAAAAGGAAAGGTTTCCTTCCCTGGTAAGTATGCAGGGCAGTAATGAAAGCTTTCCCATTTAATAATAAGCATTCACAAGATTTGAAATTAATAAAGCTGTTCAAAATTCCTAGGATGTTTAAACTGGTATTTTTTAAAAGTTACTGTAAATTATATTTCAGTAGAACGGAATCTGACAAGTAACAGAGACACCCACTAAAGAAAGTTCCGTGTGGCCAGGCCCATATCCATTGAAATCTGACAGACTAAAGACCTAATTCTCTACCCAGGGAAATACTATGCACTGCTTTAGCAATGAGGCATGAGAGTATTGTGTGTTTGGTACCCAAATGTGACTACCAAAGCATCTTCCTCTTACTGAAGCCTCACTCCCACTCGCCTGATGTAGAAATACTGTACATGCACAGATACACAACACACTACAGACATGTATGAACACATACATGGACGTGCATGCACATCCATGGTGTTGGTGTTGTATAATCTGCAAATAGCCTAGAAAGCATTGGAGCACATGGATGATGCATTCTTAATTCTTATTTTGCATGTCGTTCTGCCCTGTTTTGATATTTTTGTATCAATAGAATTTGCTCTTTTAATTGAGCTAGTGAGGTGATAAATGTCCAAAAAAATGCCTCTCCCCCCGCCACATACATCCCATGCCTCGTGGGTCCCTTCCTCTGGGCCTGACTTTTGATGGCACTATGTGTCATTCGAGAGATTTGTCCCCCATCAGTGGCAGGTCTGCAGGTACAGTTTCTTTTGCTCAGCTTCTTTAGTGTACCAGGCATGGATTTTATTAAGCAAGGTGGAAATGATCCTTTGAACACGAGGGTCAGCTGGAAATCAGGTGACAAGCAGTCTGCAGGGAGAATCTTGACTGCAGGTGCTAACGAGAACACAACATATAGGTTGCCCCCAAGTGGGGCAATTCCAATTATAGACATGGCCTGCGTCCTGTGTACTATGCTCCACACAGGGCTCCTTCCAAGTTCACTCAGACAGAAGACACCGTGTAGTGCCACCAGGTGGGATTGTCTCAGCAGTCCCAGCTGGTCTAGTTCCTTCAAGCACAGCACCAATCCCATTGACGATGAATCTTCCGACAGTTTCCTTTGTGCCAGAGAGCAAGTGTAGGTAGCAGGGACGGGGGTGCCTGTGTTGCCTTTGTTTTCTCTATGTAATGGGAATGTGAATGTGAAATGTCCAGAGCTGCAGCTGCCTGGACGTCCTCCCTGGCCCTTACTTCAGTTCTGCTTGGTATATGGGTACATAATCAGTTATATATTCTCAGGTTGCAAAACCACTTTGTGGTGATATTATAACACACACACACACACACACACACACACACACATACAAACACACACGTATGTATCCAAATAAAAGACTATTGTCATGTCTGTGAGGCATTGTAGAACCCAGCTAGCTGTGCTCATTGCTAGGCTGTCCCACCACATTATGGTATCACAACCTATGATATTATATTTATAAAGGTATCATATAGTGTCTGGCATGTGGTAAGAAGTGCTATAGGACAGCTTTGTGCTCATGTATCTCATGAAAGTCAGATTTTTGTGGCCACTTTTTGATCCAATGAAACAAGCAGTTTCACGCAGCTCAGTCTCTGTGTGTTGCCCATCTCTCGGTGCCTCATGTTGAGCCAGAACTCGCATCACTAAAGTCTAACCACCAGATTAAGCTGATCTCTATAGCAACCACACACATGCATATGATTTCTTTATTTCCCAATTGAAATATTTTTTTTAAAAAATAGACAAATTGCAGGTATGTTTCCAAATGCAATACTCTTTCCATGTCTGTGGAGCATTATAGAATCCAGCTGGTTGTGCTCCTTATCAAGCTATTGTCTGTCTGTCTAGACACCATGCTGTCCCTACTTTGAAATACTTGGGCCATTCCCATTTCTGTTTGTCCACCTGATATCTGATCAGGTCTGCCAGTAGGGGGCCACAGAGGGAGACCACAAAGATGCTGGAGGACAGGCAATGCCCAGTCTGCTTCCTCTGGGCTCCCGGTTCCTGCCTGGCCTGCCTTATGCCACTGGGCTGTGCAGCTCATTGCCTTCTCACCTGGCTGGGATATACTGACTAAACCTAAACTGTCAGTTGGCCAAAGTTGACCCCTAAAAGTCTGTCTGCTGCTTGTTGTGCACTGTGCCCTGTTAGGACCGTGGAGCATATCAACTTGTTGAATTCTTCTATCAACTCTGCAAGCTATGCATTCCCCTCACATTGTAGCTGAGAAATGGTCTCCAGGCTGTTACTGCCTTTGTCTTGTCACCAAGTGACCAGTGCTGTGTCTGAGCTAGGTCCGTGCCTGCAGTAGAGCACACTAGATGTCTAGCTATGTGATTCCTCTCCTTGCATGGCAATTTAAGGGTATGGATGCTCTCTTCCACTGAGCTGGGCAGCTCAGATAAGGAAGAATGTTCTTTTGTTTTGTGCAAGTTACTGTGTCAGCTGTCCCCAGGCCTCAGCCAGAAGCTGTACTTTGTGCCTGCCTTCTCAGTGGTACTTGGATTTGTCTCTGTTCTGTTTGTAATGCGCACAGGGATGGGCATTTAATTATGTTGCAGGCCAGGCAGCACAGCACCGCTGGAATAATGAATTGCCCAATGCCTGCCAAAATGAGTCACACCGTGGTCACGAAGGAGACTTATCTCTGCCTCGCTCTCCTATCATGCTCTCTTCCCTGCTCATCTCCAGTGCTCTGTCTTGCCAGTGGTAATGTGAGCATTTCCCCCTTTATTTAAGTTCTGAAGTGTCTTTGGATCCACTAATTTCTCTAAAGCTTAAACAGGGCCTGTCAGGGACGTTTAGAACCTCCCAACACAGGCAGTTAAGCAAAGCTTACAAGCAGCTTTGGGTCTATATGATCAAGAATTTAAGAATATAACTATTTCTCTTTTAAAATGGAATAACTCCAGTACAAAATGATACCGACAGTAATATGAAATAAAGTCCTCACCAAACAGTAATCAAGGGACTGGCCTGGTCATGTGACTAGACAAGGAAAGATACACAGGAGGTTGTGATGGGATGATAGGGGCTCTGATGTGAACAGGAAGGCTAACAAAAAGTCATCTTTTCTTTACTAACCATCCCTTCTTCCTGCTGTACAATTCCAGGAAGGCCTAGCCAGTGAGACCTCCCAATTTCCTACAGTCAAGCTCTTTCTCTTCATATTTCCTCTACTATTATTTTGGATATACATGCATATATGTATGTATACTATATGTACATACATGAACACCTAGGCATATTATAAACATTTGCATACATGCATGCACATGTACACATATACACAGCTATAAACACACACAAACATGTACATATACACATACATATGATCATTTGCAAATATCTTAGCCTGGAATCATATGGAGTCATGCTGTCCAGAGCTGATGTGATGAGCATAGCTTCAGAAACTCTGCCTGCCACCTTTCTGCCCTGGTGTCATTCATAAGTTGGCATATGACCTCAGGTTGGGGACGGGTGCTATAACTCTAGACACCATGTTTGTATTCAAGGCATGAAGAAGTTGAAAGGAGCTTTTAGGACACTACCAGCTGCATTAGCTCCTTATCTTGGGAAAGTACAAACTCCCAGGATTGTTTGTGTATGTTTCATTTTTTCATAGTTCTGGCCACAAATGTAACCCACTGCTGGGGTGCCAGGATACACAAGTGCACCTTTGGGGTACCATGAAATGGAAGTGACAATGGGAGTGGGGATCAGGTTAGCCAACAAATGATGGCTGCCACAACTGCATGGGAGAAAACCATGACAACCAAACCAGGAAACCGAGGACCCTCACCCAACAGTACAGGCAAGAAAAATCCATATGCTTGAGCCCCGTTGTTCACCAGATTTTGTGCTAAGCAGCGTTTCTGAAAACATGCATGCCACCAGCACCTCCTGTGCCATTGAGAAAGCTAAGCTGGGCAGCATTCTGCACGTCACTAAATCAGGAACATGGAATCAAATCTGTGTCTGCTTTTGAAACTTGTTCTCTCTACCAACCTACATTTCATCTAGGAAGCTAAGGCTAGCTTTGCAGCATAGGAATGGGACGTCACTGAATCTCTGTTCCTTTGTTTCCCCAACACCTCTATCACTTGTGGACAAAGTAAGAGTCAGGGACAATTATTTGTGGGTTGCTGACTTAAAGATAAATTCTCAAGACCTGGCATTGTGATAACAGAGCCAGCTCCATTTTCTATATGGACTCAGTGATCTGGGGGAAGGAGGTCTGTGAAGACAGCAGGCAGCCTGGATCATAGCTGCTTCTTTGTTCATTCATCACATCTCTAAATAGAGTTTACTATCTACCATACTGTCCAGTCAACAAAACAAAGACCAACAAAACACAGGCTTAGTGCCCCTCCTTCCCTCTCTCTCTTTCTCTCCCTCTCTCCATCTCCCTCCTTCTCCATCTCTCTCCTTCTCCCTGTCCCCACCCTGAGTGTGTGTGTACATTATGTGTTGAGGCAAAGGGCATAAAGAACACAGACTGCGTTAAACTAGTGATGTGTCAATAGACAACATGGTGAGGACCATCTCCTGTGTGAGCGGCTAACGCGAGAAAAGCCAGTGGTTGGCACAGCAGAAGGAAGCTGCCGAGATCCAGACTTCCTAGAGGGTGGAGGGAGAAAAGAGAGGCCAGCTTGCATATCCCCGTGGGTCTGTCCTCCTTGCCGCCTCTCCTCCATGTGAGAAAATTTGAACAGAAACTCAGAAACAGAAGTGAGCCTGGCTGCGCTGTAATTTTTCTCTCTGTGAAGGATGGCCTGGAGCCCTCTCAGCTTGGTGCCATCATTTCTTTTCAAATGTGTGAACTGTCACACCAGCACAAAGCACCCTGGGCCTGAAGGCCATTCCAGTCCACCCCTACCATGGCAGTTAGCAGCAGAGAGCCTTGCTTCCTCATGCTCCAGAAATGCTCTGTTCCTAGGCTTTTGGGAAATGGCTGGAGAAATAGCAAGTCCTGAGGACACTGGAGCACTATTAGAACAGCACAGGGACCTTTGATGCTGACCCTCCACTTCCAGCTCTTCTCCGTTTCCTGTCTGACACCACCCATACAGGGAGTGTCTTGATGTTCTCTCATGTTCTGAAGCCACTCTGTGTGCCAACTGTAAAGCCAGGAACAAGAGAGCAATGTTCTCATCTTTGTCGCATTACATGCCTGAGCCAACACTAGAAACGGTCATTTGCTGGAACATACACATTCTGGGAGTATTTATATTGTCTAGACCTCTGGATAAAATCCAGAAAAGGAGCAGAGAGCGAGGACAGCAGTTGACTCCCCGCACTGCTGTGTTGGCACCTCAGCCCAGCGCCTCACTGTCCCCATTGCTACCTGCTCTGAGGGGACTGCACTCTGGGAGGTAGGCTAGGCACCAGTATATCCCTTTGTATATCTTAAGGAACTCTGCTCATATACAGGCTACTGAGAAATCCAGTGCCAGGGAATGACTCAGCATGTAGTCCATGACTCCCTTCCAATTATACCCTTCCCTCCCCCCCCCCACACTTTCTTGTGCCCTTGACATTTGTTTGATGAGGATAGCAAAGAAGCTTCACTTTGGTATTTATAATTTGAGTGCAAAGGAGAATTACAAGGGAGAATTTTGAATAATGTACATAAAACCCCTAAAACCCTGGGAGTGTGATGGCAGATGATATCAGAATGCAGTCCCTGGACCGGAGCCATCTTAGGTGTTCTTACCCATCAGCTGAGAGGAGGGAGCAGCAAGCATCCTTCTGGACTCATTTCATGGTTTCCTCCTTGTCTTGTTGACATTGGCCATGACATACTTAGAGATCACCACACAGGGATAGAGAGACATGGAGATTCCTTCCAGTAAAGCAGGAAGCCCTGGCCATGGAAAACTAGGACTAGAACATGACAGTCAGCCAAATGTAAGAAGGCAGGTTAGAAGCAGTTGGGAGACAGAGTTCAAAGCCAGCCTGGTGTACAAGATATGGTTTCAGGATAGGCTCCAAAGCTACCGAGAAACCCTGTCTTGAAAAACCAAAAACAAAAGAAAGCAGGTTAGAGCTGAAGACCTGACCTCCATGGCCGTCTGTAAATGCACTAGAGAGCATCTGGCTGCCTGTACTGAAATGCACACGAAGTCCCCCTCAGAACCTCCCATCCTCATCCTGTCGTTGTAACGGGTACATTGTTGCACACTGGACACGTTAAATGTAACGAATACCTACTAAATGGTTCCGCAGTTCTGAGTTTATTTAGAAAGCAGAGAAGCTTGTCCCCAAGACTTAGACACCAGGGTTTGCAACCATTTTCTGTAGAGTAGCCCAAACTGGACACACTCCAAATATCTCTCAGCATGTGTATCAGACTCCAGCACATCTGCTTAGTAGAATACTACTAAAACGTCAAAAAGACACAAAGTTTCAAAATATGATGCAACCAGAAGGGCCTTCCAGAATGTTTCATAAATGGGAAAACAACAAACAGATGCAAAGGGCCACCTACTGTTCTGTTTTTTCTATAAAATTTGGAAGATGTAATCTACAGTGACAGAGAGCAGATGGGTAAGTTACCTAGAGAGTGGAAAGAGAGCCTGGAAAGAAGGGGAAACCTACAAGGGGAGAGTGCAGTCTTCTGGGGGGATGATTGCTGCCTCGACATGATGGCGGAGTCGCAGGAGTGCCACACCTTAGCGGGTGGTATCTTCATACATGTGCAGTGTACTATGTAACAGCTATTACCCAATAAAAGCATTGAAAGAAAAGCTGTGTCTGATACGGAGAGCAGATGAGAGGGGGAGCTATCTGGGAGAAGGGAGGGAGCTAACAAGAGTGTGGAAGGGGAAGAGAGGAGGCTGGAAGAGAGATGGGAGGAAAGTGGATGCTAGGCAGATGAAATAGTATCATGAAACTCTTATTTTACGCAAGTTAAAAAACTGGAAACAGCAAAATTTCCTATGGCTCTCCTGACATGTAAGTCTCAGTAATAAATTAACTTTAAAAACCCTTATATATTTTTTCATATGTTTATTGGGAACATACCATATGCCAGGCACCAGGAAAAATAGGTGCACAGAAAAGCGAGTGTGACTCCTCTGGCTCTGCAGCTGGATGGGAGAAATAGGTTTGTAAACAGACAGTGGGTTGACTTCCCCACAGGCAGTTCTGAGGTCATTTCCAAGTTTAACCAAATTGTCCTCTGTTAATTGAATTTGTGTGTGTATCTGTGCTTTCTTGTTTTACAGAGTGATTTGTGGTCTTTAGGAATCACTGCCATTGAGATGGCAGAAGGTGCACTCAGTAAGTTCCTTCCCTGGCTAAAATTTGCAGCTGGTTGGTCCTGCAGGTCCTGCAGGCTCCTTGCCAGGGCTGCAGTTGGACTCCTTCTGCTCCACTGAGCCTGGCATGGGTCTGCTGTGGCATATTTAAGGAGCAAGAGGATCTTAAATCAGCCAGGATGTCTGTTCATTTCAGAGCAGTGTGGTTTTGCTAGGAAAAAGAAAGCTAACCTGGGTGAGTCTTTTTGCCTTACCCACTTTACTGTGGGGCTCACTCCTGAGGCACTCTGCCTCACACAGAACTTGGCACAACCACAGATAATGTCAGCTCCCATGTACAGAAATCCAAAGCTCAATTCCTAGGCGCAGCTTTCACAGCACCTGCACTCAGAGGCTGCCCCTGTTCTGGAAATATTAGGATTTGGAATTTAAGATGTTCCTGCCCTTATAGGAACAGTGTCCTGAATGCTTGCAATCTTGAGGCCCTAGCAAGTCCCCTAGAACTTTGTGCTAGCACCAAATAAGACCTCTGGAAGCTGCTGCAGTGGTGGAGGATTGAGGCTGTATCTCCCAGAACTCCCTGACTGTCCCCGTCAGTGCCAACCTTAGTAGACACCCACAGACCCTTTCCTGGAAGACATGGGTTCACTTTGCAGGCAGCTGTGATTCAAGCAACACCCTGATACCTAGCTGTCCCTGCCTGGGACTACAGGACAGTCTAGGACCCAACTTCCCTCCTCCACCCAGGGCTAGGATTGTGTCACTATAGCATGACTCTTTCCTAGCCCCTTCTCCATCCCCCAGGAGTGTCCTTGCATGAGCATTCCCACACCTTCACACCTTATCATCTGCCCCTTGCAGGCCCAGGGCTGAAAAGACCTGCTAAGACATTCATGACCGCTCATGCTTAGACTTAGGGCTCTCGGTATCCTCGCTGCCCTCTTATTTTCCTTAAGTTCCTTGAATTCATGTGAGGCGTGATTGACTTGGAGTGTTCGTTGACAAAATTTCTTTTGCTCACGATGACATTTATGAGTCGCCAAATTCAGATACCACGCTCTTAAAGCTGTGTTATCATCCTGAGTGGTGGACAAGACCAAAAATAAACTACTCACAGACTCATCTGGCATCGAGGGAGCATATATTCTCAATCCTGGCACCAAAATGTTTTCTCACTGTTAGAATGTAAACAATAGAATATGTGGATTGAAATAAGAATGTAAAGTGTGTTCTCGATATTGTGTATATGAGCTGACTTCATCCCATGGTCATCCTGGGGCTGACAGATTTAAAACTCAAGACACCCCATGCAACCTGAAAGCTGCTCGGGACAGCCTACAGACAGGAAAAGATTTTCACTAACCCCACATCAGAAAGAGTTCTGATCTCCAGAATATATACAAAGAACTCAAGAA